>NW_011365643.1:450713-451351 GCF_000735185.1 Notothenia coriiceps | reverse complement strand
ATCATTTCTGTTTATTAATTTTTATTTATAGACATAACTGTGTCGTTGCACATGTTACCACAATAATCTGAACCGATGTCTGATCCCGTTGACATTGACTAACGTCAACGGTGACGATCACTCTACGATTCTAAATATAAAATATTTACTCCGTTTCCTGTCAATATAAACTAACATGTGTACATATTTACACAATAAAATTTAGGTCCGTATACATGGAATTAAACATAATAACAGCAACAATTATTTGTCTAATTACAGTAACATAGACAAAACAACAAATTATAAAATTAAGACCAACTTGTAAAAAATAAATTTACGAAGTCTAATAAGAATAATCTATAACTATAGTCACTTAGATTTTGTTTGGTACATAAGCAATTTCTGTTAGTACTGTCAATAATTTTAGTTCTGTGTTACGTACGAAAAATAGGTGGGAAAATCAACGCAAAACTTTTGAACCGCTTGTTAAATCATAACAAGCTCAAGAACTGTCTTGCGACTCAGTACGAGTAGGCAGAGGGAACGGTCGAAAAGTCACGGAACATCCGAACGCGAACCAAGGATATAAAGGAACAGGAAGGACGTTTTTGCAACAAACCGTTGGTTTGTCAGTGTGACATCATTCTTGATGTTCC
>NW_011365643.1:370663-450683 GCF_000735185.1 Notothenia coriiceps | reverse complement strand
ACCTGGTTATCGTAGCAAGCAGTGAAAACTCCCCTCAAGAAGCGACAATTGCCCAGGGCTTGCGTTGCAACGCTCACTTGCCAATATTTCTTTTTTTATTACAATATAGGCCTATGTTTAGCCTACTATCATAGATATAGCACGTTTGTTTATTTTAGCAAACAACGTAGGCTATTCCAAGTAAAATTGTATATAAATGATCATTTATTATCTTTTTGAAAAATAGAGATCGCACATCAGTCCTGTGTACAGATCAGTCCGATAAAGTCATGCCTAAACAGCGACATTTTACACGATAAATACGAGTTTAAATATCAGCATTTGCCACGGAAGGCGAGTGGCAGCTACCGTAAAACTTCTCTTAACTCTGGCATCTTGTGGCAACTCGCGTTCAGCATGCGCAAATGCCACGGCAAGTTGTGGCATATGCTTGCCACGGCAAGTTGTGGCATCTGTGGCATTTACTTGCCACGGCAAGTTGTGGCATATACTTGCCACGGCAAGTTGTGGCATCTGTGGCATATACTTGCCACAGATGCCACAGAGTAGTGGCCTCTGTGGGAGATGCCACAAATGCCAAGGCACATGCCACGGCGAGTAATGGCAACACTCATTGTGTTCTAGTACGATAAATAAAATAACATTGTACCTTGAAAATCAATGCATTCGTTCATTTGACACGTTGGTGGTTTTAGGTAGGCTATACAGCGACCCCTGGCGGTTCTAGTGTGAAGTAAAAGTAGAAGTAGCCAACCTAAATGTTGGAATACACTGTTACAATTAAAAGTCATGCATTAAAATGTTACTCAAGTAAAAGCGCAAAATGATTAGCATAACAATATACTTAAAGTGCATAATACATGTTTTCATTATAATGATTGATCATGAAAGTGTTCTCAAAGCTGGTAAAGGTGCAGCTAGTTTTAATGACTTTGTTTAGGGTATCTTGTGAATTTACTCCAGGAGTAACTATAAAGTCTGATTTAAGACTTGATTATATGTATCATCATTAATCAGAATCTGTAGTAAGTAACTAAAGGTAGCGTATTAAATAAATGTAGGGGAGTAGGCTACAATTACACAATATACCTCTGAATTGTAGTGGGGTAAGTAGCCTACTACGTAACATACCATTTACATACTCAACTAAAGTACAAGTAGGCTATTTCTAAATCACAAGTACAGTACTTGAGTATACAAGTTAGCCTATTTCCCACCTCTGGTCAACAATGTTAGATCTTTATGTCAACTTACTAATAATATATCTTGAGTATGATCATAAAAATAGCACGTTTATTTATTTTAACAAACCACGTTCTCCAAGTAAAATCTATAGAACATATAATGTTTAAGCTTTTTGAAAAATATGATCGGACCATCAGTAACAGATCATCAGTCTTGTGTACAGATCAGTCCGATAAAGTCATGCCAAAACAGCGACATTTAAATATCAGCATTTGCCACGGAAGGCGAGTGGCACCTACCGTAAACCTTCTCTTAACTCTTAACTTGTGGCATTTACTTGCCACAGCAAGTTGTGGCATATACTTGCCACAGCAAGTTGTGGCTTATATAAGTTGTGGCATATACTTGCCACGGCAAGTTGTGGCATGGTTGTGGCATATACTTGCCACGGCAAGTTGTGGGATCTGTGGCATATACTTGCCACAGATACCACATCTGTGGCATATACTTGCCACAGATACCACGGAGTAGCGGCCTCTGTGGCAGATACCGGAAGTACTTGCCACTGCCCGCAGATGCCACGAAATGCGCTTGCTGTCTCTCAGATTTTCTGAGCTCGAATTGCCAAACAATCACATTTTTGCGTTTGACCTTCCAGTGTCTCTGATATCCTCTCTCACACAGGATCGATTCCCTTTTCCAGTTAAGCTTTTATTGCTGATGATGGGTCAGTGGGGGTTGGTTGTTATTCGGTACTATACGCCCCCACTTTCGCACCTACCACTCACCCTCCAGACATCAATATTCCCATGACCCTCTAAAACTCAGCTACATAGGCCAGGCCAGACCAATTCAACTTTGCATAATCAATACCTTAAATTAAAAAAAGGGAAGTCAGCATGGAGATCTCGGTCTCCCACTCAACCAAATGTTCTTGAAAGCCTCCTCACGGGCGCGGCTGTTTGAACGGGAAGCCGCCGATTGACAATCGATATCAGGACTGGCTGTTGCTCTGAAGCTGAAAAGGACAACAGACAAGGACATATTGGCAAATGAAGATAATTCAGCAGGCCCGTCTTATCTATTTGCTCCTGTCTGCTTTATCTAATTTGGCAGTGAAACAACACAGACAATACAAGTCATGTGTGCCGTCCCTTCATTCCCACACCTACAACTCACAGGCTTGGCTGAGTTTTTCCTCCATGCTGGATGTGTGAGATTTCAAGCTTTCCTGCCAGCAATGACCTTTTCCTGAAAATGTTTTTTTTTCTTTACCCTTTTCTGATTTCTATTGAAGCGAGTGGTTTATAAAATGTCACCCTTCACTAGGTTCAGCTAAGAGTGACAGATAAGGAAGGCCCGGGGGAACCTGGGAGGCAGATGGGAGAGTTGACTGTCTGAAGGTTTGGAGGATCTTCCCTTTTCTCCTCTTTTCCTTTCTTTTGTGTTGTGTGTGAGATGCGGCTCCCCAGTGAGCCAGAGGGAATTTTAAAGCGCCTGCAGAGGAGAGATGAGCTGCACAGATAAGCAGACCAGGTGAGAGAGCTAATCCTGCTGTTAGGCCTCCAGGCACACAACACAATGGAGTTTTGGTAACTATAATGACAAAACAACTGTTGATTTTTTTTTTTTTTTAAACCATCCTCAGTGCTTAATACCTGAGTTGTGGTCAACAGAGCTGTGGACTCGGGTCACATGACATTACCTTTTTTGCTTTAAAAACACATACAATCTGTTAATTAACGGTATTAATCCACAACTAGTCGACTCTTAATCCCCAGATCCACTATGATAGAACTGACAGCATCCAATCAAGTTTCAGGATGGAACCTTGATTACTTAGATTACTCTAATGAGCGCCAGTTGGAAAAAGGAACATAAAAAAACGATATGGTGGTCAACAAAAAAAAGGACATACAGTATGCAAAATAAGCGGGAAAAATATTGCATTACATTTGGTAATGAGCGCATAATGACTTTAGGACTCGAAACTTAAAGCTTAGGACTTGGGACTTCACCTGTGACTTTCTTGTGACCTCCAGAACGAAGACTTGATCCTACCTAGTTGTCAATAATTCATACATCTAGCTTTCTGGTAAATGTGAAAAATAATGGAATCAACATATTGAACCAAGGATTAAACACAACAGCCATTCTGAATAATGCATAGATAGACTTTCTCATATGTATGAATAATTCCCTGCTATCCAGAGTAGATGAATCCAACAGAAACCTCAAATCTAATCCATTGTTTGCAGGGAACCTGATATTTGGCTTGCGGTAACCACAGTCTGAGCTACACACACAGTCGATAGATTCCCCTCTCTCTTCGTGCACTGCCAGCTGCGTTTTGGCCCCACTGAGCCCTATTTTAGGTAACGTGATCCTGACTTGGGTGGCACTCACAGCAGGGGAGCATCTGCTGTGGGACTTTGGAAGTAGGACTACTGTGTCCCCAGTCACATGCTATTATGTGCGATGAGCACCAAATAAATCAGTGTAGGATTTGACTGGTGACCGTCAGTCCAGAGCGGAGGAGAAACGCCAACATTCAATATATTTACTGCTGACAGTCAAATATTAGAAATCAATGTATGGCTGTAAGCTCTTCCATCTGGTTAGAGTGGATGTTCAATAGATTGGGTCTAACTTTACTGCCTGTCAGCATATTTTGCAAGGCTGATAATATCCCAACATGCCATTGTAGGCTTTAATTGGTTCCATGTATCTTTTTTTTAATCTTTCATTTATACCTCCTCTGTCCATGGATCTTTTTCCAGATCTCCTTGATGCCAAAGTAATTTGGTGCCTCTCTTTAGTCACTGGTCGAGAGCCTGAGCGTGCCCTCAACACAACCTGAAATCCTTCTCCATCTGAAACACTTTCGCCTTGTGCCAGTGTGAGCTCCCATCTGCTGTCCTGGCACCGCACAGACAAATGTTGATTAACTACCTCATCTCAAGCACGCTGGCCAAACCCAGACAAATCCACTCACAAATAGCCATCCAGGCATTTTTATACCAGCATTAGGGCGGAGTGGCGGTTGATGGAGAGGTCAGAACAGGCTGTGACCTCCAACTTCCCTCATAAAGTCATACTAGGGTGAAGCTTTTATTGGATTTGTCTCAGACAAGCTTTGCTGACACAGAGGTGAAGCACAAATAAAAACATTTCAAAAAAGCTAACTGCAATTGGCTCCAACTCCCTCAACAGTGAGCCAAAATGTGGGAAAAATGAATCCAAAAAAGATACAGCCAAACCAGCTCAACCCACAGATCCAAGCACCTGCACAGCCACAAGTCCTGAGAGGACGCCATAGATTGGACCACACTCCAGCAGCTGGGCTGGAGGTTTACGCAGGAAGGAGGAAACTAATTGAATTGTTTTTCTCTGCACACCCAAAAAGGCTTATGATTAATTATTCAGCATGTCCTTTGCCATCCCAGCGGTGAAAGCAACATCTGTCATTTATTTAAAGCACAACAGCTCACAGGAAATAAAATCACAAACACATTATGGTTTCATGTTTCCATTCGAAAGTCTTAGCACACCTGCTGTTTACAAAATAGCAGATCCAAGTCTCACACAAGAGGTTGTCATCCTTGTCTTCTCCTGAGGGAGCTCAACAATTGTACCGTCCAAAATGGGCTCTTCTGATCATATCTGATGAGGACATATACTCAGCTTCATATTCACTTTAATTGTAATGCTTTTGATGCAGACTGAATGTTTGAATTTCTGTCAAAAATATCTGCCAGTTCAATCAACATTCAGTTCCTTGTTATTCTGATCCTGCATTTGAGGCACTGGGAGTTTTCAGAGCTCACTTGAAAGATAGATGAAGGAATAAGCTGAACTTTGATGACCAAAACATGTAAATATAGATTCACATATCAAGCAGCCATCTTCAAAACTTCAGAAGTCTTTTAGTGCAAGAGAGAATTTTTTCTTTCCTATTTTTTGAGTCACCCTGCAGAGCTGTGGTGTAGGGCTAGTAACTTTGAAACGTTTTCACCCACTAAAAGCAAGCATTTCTGTATGAGGAATTAATCTCTTACATTACGAATTTTTGAAAGTGTTGTTAAATAGTTTGACATGCACTATATATTTTCGTAACAAGAGTTGGAGGAAAATCTAATTACCACTCACCTGCACACAAAATGTATAAAGCAACAATTACCTTAGCGTAGCACTAGAGGGGAACACAGTTAGCTAAACTAAGCTAAGCTAACCCTCTCTTTGGCTCAAACTGAGCTGTATTTATCCTCTAACTTACCAGAAAAAAAGGTTTTGTTTTTGACATATTAAGAAAAACAAAAAAACTCAACAACCACAACCCCCCAGAAATGGGAATATATGTTTGAACACCACTGGGGTTAACTTGAGGGGATCATTTGAAATTCTGAATATTGGAAACAAAAGCATTTACAAACACAATAGGGGCTTATTTTTACAACTACATTTATTAAAAAAACAAAACCAAAAAATGAACAAAACCAAAAAAAAGCAACCAGTGTCCCACCAGGGATGAGACAGTTTATGGAGAGACACATTTTTAAAAGCATACAAACCAGCAAACTGTAATCTAGCAGCATCCAAATGTTGGAATCTCCAAAATCATCATTTATATATTTAAATATATAGTTGTTTTTTTGCCCTGGCAAGCTACACACTTTACAACATACACAGAGCGTCATCTCTCCTTAGTGCAGAAAAAAAATACCTTTAATAAAATAAACAACTTTAGGTTAAATAAGCTTAAATAATAGTGTTAAATACAAGACACTTCTGTGGCAGATATGTACAGAAATAAACACATTTGGCATTGTAAGTGTGGTTCACTGGCGCTTGCTCTAATGCTCTAGAAACCACTGCATAAGAACACATTTGCTGTGATAAACTACACACACTATCAAACACTCTCACACACACATACACACAATCATACATACAATTTTATATCAGTGAGCCACAGACAAGGCATGTGTTTATAAAAGAGAAATAAAAGCAAAGAGAAACAATCCATTTACAACCAAGAGTTTTAGGCACAGTCTGTCCTGTTTTATAAATACATGTCAAGTACAACTGCTTCTCGACAGGAACTCTTCACGTTTGTGCTAACTTCTTTTTCTCTTTTTTCATTTTAAAACACAGTTTTGTAACTACCACTTCATTATTGCTAGGACATTGTGACAGTGAATGGAAACTACTGACGAATGTGTGTAGGGAAAAGCACCTTGAAACATCAAAATTACTGCCATGTGACCCTACATTACAACACTGAGGAAAAGTAAAAAGGGGAATTTGTTCAAAGAAAAAAAAAAAAACCCAAAACATCAAAAGCGTGAACGTTTTGGGAGCCAGGGAAACAGAAATCCAGAAAAAAAGGGTCTCTGTTGAGCTACATTCATTTTCCCCCTTGGACTGTATGTTTCAAGACCGCCACATGTGGATTCCTCTTGGTGCAAGCAGACAGTCAGTACCACTTCATTAAGTCCAGTACATTCCTCCCCCTTCCTCGCCTTACCCTCTCCACTTTCCTGTGTCCGTTAAGGCCGGCACAGAAACAGCTGTGTGACAGTGTGCAGTACGATACAGTACAGCTGAGTATACAGCACAGTAGACTGACGTGACATACGTAGGTAGATTATATGATGACTACAGTAAAAGAGCTTTACATTCCACTACTGTAAGAAGATCCCAGGGACTAGAGCAGGGCTCTCAAGGGTTCTCAATTCCTCTCTAGCGCACAAGGTTTTCCCATGAGCCCCTTTAGTCAGGATAAAGAAACCGTTAACATCAGAAACAGCTCCGCACTTCAGTCAGAGGAGGATCCCAAAACTAAGTTCCAGATCAGGGTTTCAAGTCTCTCCACACAGGGCTGCTACAGTCTCCTAAGCAGGGGCTTTTTAAATAGTTTTCATTACTCTGGGGGGCTGGTAATGGTTGGTTCTATAGTTTGTTGGCTTGTGGATTATCTGGAAGTCTAAAGTAGGAGTTGAGTGGGTGCCCAGGAGGAGTGAAGGCCGTCTCCTGCTCTCTTCCTGCGGGTCTCTCAGGGTTTCTTGTCAATGCTGTGAAAGAACCACTCTGTGAACTTCCTGAGCTGAGCCGACGCCGTCTGGCTCTCCTCCTGCAGTCGCATGTTGTCCTGTCTCAGGTGTTGCACCTCCTCCTGCAACATCGCCTTATCCTCTTTCTCCTGGAAACACAAAGAAACACACAGACAATCAACACCGGGACATGAGGCAAAAATAAATGGAAGTTGATGAAATCCCCCGCTATAAGAACATGCATCTGTCGTCAGTGCTGTGTTAATGGGGAGCATTAACATGGCAAAGCAGCCTTTTCTCTGTTCTGATTAAAGTGCACTTCCCGTCACTATGTTAAGCGCATTAGTCGAGGTGGGGAAATGTTGGGCTGGGACACAATGAGGGAAGGAAGCAGGATATTGAATTAAGTAGATGAGTTTGTATTACACAGACCGCAGGGCATGCATTACTCAATGTCTGCTCTTCTGAGCTACGTGACACAGACATGCACTGTTTGCTGACCTGGATGAGGGCAAATGAGGGCAAAAAGGTGACGAAGACAGAATCAAGAAATCAGTTTGATATATGCGACCTCACCTTTCTGAGGTCATACTGCAGCTGTCTGAGGATCACCTCCAACTGGTTGACTTTGCCGGTTAGTGTGGCGGGGGCGCCGCTGTAGGGGGACACAAGGGTATTGGTTAAGACTCAAGAAAGACAGCTTTTTCGAAAAAAACACACAAGACCTCTTCCACAGCGATACAGGAGCTGATAATGGACAGTTAGATAAGCCCCGCCCCCTTTAATTACTGTTGTTATGCCTGTCAAGCTGTCCGTTTTCCCATTATTTGAATTGGACAATGGAGTTTTGTGTCTGAAAACATGAGGGTCGCTCGCTGATTATAACAATGTTAGCTAGCTAGTGTAGGCTAATGCTAAAATACTGAGCTGCCAGCTTACTTTTTTATGTTTGTTATCTTAAAATATGTTAGACTCATACTTGATATGATGCTAACAGACAGATCTTAAGTGTAAGTGGATTTGGAAATAAAGGGAGTGCATTTTTCATGTTTTCCAATGTGGAGCTTCTAAGCCTTACCATTTTATTAAAGCATTAGGAATACCAAAAACTTGTTCTCACATAATCCTTGAAAGGTTTAGTTGCTTACAGTTTGGGAAATATTTTTGATAAGCAATAGAGAGCTTAGGTTTATGCTAGAGGATGTTTCTCTTTCACCACAGAAAAGGATTTGAGTATAACAAACAAGCGATGAGTTTTGCAAAGATAACATTAACTAATGCAGATTTGGATTCATATTACCTGTAACCCAAAATAATATTATACATGCATTAGTTAATGACACGTCCCTTTGTAGTTACAGTTAGCAAATAAATCATGGATAGAGTCCTTAGGTATAGAGATCCTAAACTGGACAGTTCTACCATGTCGAGTTAGGGTTGCTAAACTATGATTATTAAATCTCTGTTTGTGAGCAGGCTCTAACAAACAGTCCCTTTTTCACTTGCTACTGGAACATTGGTAATTGTGTGTTTGTTGTTTTAGCCTACTCTGCTCCCAGGGCTGCTCCCTCCGCCTCCACCACCCTTCTGGTCAGCTCTCTGGAGATATGTAGAGCCTCCGCCCGCTGCATGTCCGTCATGGTGCAGAAAGAGGCCACTCGCTGGTCTGGAGACAGAAGAGGTGACGCAACAGGTCATAATCTGCCCTTAACATCAAAGACAGGAAATGTGTTCAGAAAGGCACTTCATGGTGCCAACATGCTAAACACAACTAAAATAGAGCGGAACAACACACTCGCATGCATGCATTCGTGACAGGATGGGGCGATTCATTCATGCTTTTTTTAATGAATGAATGGTTTTGGTTGAAGCGCTGAAAGGCAGTCCTCCCATACTGAGAGATCTATAGCCAGACAATAGGGAACAAGGTGGAAAACAGAGCATTTTTTAAAGACCATCACAGATAAAGTTAGTCCCTTGGGTGTTGCTGCGGTGCTTCTCCCTCTGAGCTGCTACTGACAGCTGTTTGACTCATAATGGGCTGGATCCCAGAGAGCTGTAAGGCACTAGTCATGCTTGTTTTGCCATATCAGGCCCTTAAGCTTGCTCAAAGCCCCATTGAAAACCCAAACTTGGCATGTTATGCTTGGGGACTGCTCAGTTTTGAGGCGTAATGCTCTTTTCTTTAGAAACCACACTCTTTTTCTCAAGCCCTTGGTCTGAGACTAAAGATAGGAGGATCTGCCTATTCATAGAAAAGATTAAGGAAACCCTTCTATTAATTTAGCCTCCAAATGAAAACTAATCCACTCCAAGACAAAAGCTGATGGAGCCCGGAGTTGGATGCGACAGGAAAGGGAGACCAAGCTTTAATTTACATATGAATGAATATTTCCCTCATATGTGCTGGCTGCATCAGAAAGATTAAAGACTTCTAGGATAGCAGTGACGGGCAAAGGAAAAGCAGCTTGTCATTCTTTCCCCATGACATGGTGTCCAGATTCTCTGGGCAAGCTGTTGATAATCAAACCAAAACAGATTACACTGAAGAGAAAAAAATACCTATCCGAGTGAACATACCGTGCTGTATGTATTTGCGAGGGAATATTAAAATAATATGCAATAGTTGACAAAGAAAGCTTTCACTGATTGCAACAAAAGACTGGTTGCTGAAATGTAGACTGTTTTTGATTCCATCCACTTTCAAATGTTATATGAATATGAGCAGTCTCTCTGGATCCACATGACCAAGGATACGAGTGCTATTATAACTGCTTTACATCTCAGGCAACCTCTTTCTGCCCTGCCTCCAATCAGAGCTGGTTTAGACACTTTCTGCTCGGCAACAAGACTCCAGTTTACACAGCGTTTTTCTGGGCCATGCAGGCTGCCGTGACAACTGCCTTCATAGTACTCCGCATCATCTCCACTGATTCCCCTCTGCTTAAATGATACGCTGCGGGCTGTGCAGCAGGAAATGTATCAAAGAAGAAACTCCACAGAGGATTCATTAATTATGACAAACAAATGGTCACATGCAACCCCATCGCTGGTCTGGGGGTCAGTCGGAGTTCAAGTGGAGAAAATACTGGCATGTTAGCGTTTCTGTGATGGATGGGGAATACACTGGCATGAAAGAAGTAGCAAAACTACTAAAAGAGGGGGGGAAATGAAAGAAGCGATGATGCTGACCATGAACTGCTGAAACATTTCAATGCTAGTTAAATGAAAATAAGAGTGTGAATGAAAAGAGATTTTGTTTTGACAGGAACATATAACTCGTGTTGTCCAGAGACAACAAACTGTAATATCCCCCGCAATTAACGTAAGCTTTTGATTCCAAAATTGCTTTCCCAGAGCCCACAAAAAACACAATTACTCTAAAGCACCCATTCAGACTGCTTATTAGAAACAAGATTGTACCTTAAAAGGAAGATTTTTAATTCTAAGGAGTGAATGTGCCCCTTAGGGACAGATGAGATGTCTTTTTGTGGATTAAAGAAAATCCAACATCTTGTCGACCATATTCAGATTTATCGGACAAAAGAAGCAAAGAGCAGCCAAAATACCCAAATGATCACCCGAACAGCTTAACAGTCAAAGTATTCCTGTAAAAACTCTCCCGAGTGGCCGTTTGCTGGCTTCATAGTTTGACAATTGGCACCATGTCTCTGCTGACAAATGATGGCTCACTTTTCCAAGCCACAGTGCTCAATAGGAAGGGGGCTCAGAGCAGAGGCGCAAAAATCAAAAACCGTTCCCTTAAATTGTCCCTACAGCACCTTAGGAGACACTAGAAGAAAACACAAAGCGTACACAAACCTGCACATGCAAGCGAGCTAGCACTTGCAGACTAAAACACACAAAATTGCACACACACAAGCTAAGCAGCCAGGAAGAAGGGGGAGGTAACACGAGGTGCCAGCAGCTCCCGCCAGGCTGGTTACCTTCAAAGGCTCGTGCTGCATCAACCAGGTGGGACCAGTCCAGGCCCGAGGCAGGGTCTGGGAGGGGCATGAGGCCCGGGTCGCTGAACTTGGACCTGTCCGCCAAGGAGCCGTCAGAGAACCAAAAGTCATCTGCAGAGACAGGCAGGCACTCGGATCAGTGTCCAGGCCTGGCCTGAGTTTAGAGCTAATCTCTGAGTCACCCATCAGTTTGCATCACAGCAGACAAGGAGGGTTGGGAGAGGTATGGGGGGGCGTAGAAGGGGAGGGGGTTTATTCAAACAAATCGTTGCTGCTAAAGGGAGGTTATTAACCTTACTCTAGCCTTGCACATCAAAACACCTAGCTCGAGTCTATGCTTGGTAAATCCAATCCTTGCAATCCAATCATACCTCCAGTCCAATGCTAATCTGAAGCGAAATAACAAATCCTCCTAATCGTTGCAAGCTATTTCACTCTAAAAAGAAAAGTTTTCTATTTATGTGACAGCACAATAGGTTCACATTAAACCACCTTCTTTGCGTGCCACTCGCAAGGGCGCTGACTGAGGGGCGATAAATGACTTGTCTTAGTGAATGTCTTCATGTTTCAATCAATATCTCCTTTCCTTCCACTCTGTCTCTCTCCGCCCTCCCTCCCTGTCAGCCCTGAAAGACGGGGAATGCAATAAACAAGCTCCCATTCTGCAGAGAGGCATTTAGAAAAGCACGAGTGGAGAAGCAGAGAAGGAGACGGAGAGAGCTTGAGGTGATGCTGACACTCTCCTTTCAATTTACCCAGCGTCTTGGAGCTTGAGTGATTCACTGTTTACCAAATTGGGCTGTTTCAGTCAGGGAAAGAGAGAGCCTGTGTTCTCAACTACCCTTCAAAACAATCAGGAATCCATCAGGTTGACAGTCAGAAGAGGCCAAAGAGAGAAACATCTTTCCAAAAGCCATTTTCTATCCAAAGATGGCAGCCAGAGACAGGGATGAGGAGCGGTATGGAAATGAGACGAGAGGGACAGAGAGGGAGGCAGGCAGGGACTTATGAGTGAATGAAACATTATGTATGACAGACATTGAGACACTCCTGATGGAAAAATAGGCATTTTCATGTCACAGATCTTCCAAAACCTGCAGCGGCGCAGGCAGGACACATCACACCTCTCATCACTAATGCATATTCAGAGGATGCTTGGAGAACAGAGGGGAATACTAGCCAGCAGTGACAGGTGTCTGCTTAATGCAGACAGAGCCACGTGCAAGTCACACGCAGCCTCGCCCAGTTCCAATTAGTTGTCTACATCGAGGAGTGTTGCTGGAGTGTGTACCAGTTGGGCTAAGAATATTGGTAGGACACAAGTGGCTCTTCAAACAAGTATGCATGTCCTGGCTTTTATCTGGGGCCAGAGAAGAGGAATGATAATCCAAGAGCAACATAGATGCAGAGAAAGTCTACGTCAGCTTTCCTGTCTCTAAGAGGTATTTTAATAAGACAGAGTTCTGTTTTCTTTTCTTTAAAGGGCACAGTATGTCATTTCCACCACTAGGATGCTCTCAATCAAATCTGAATTATCTTCAGTGTCTCCTCCTCTAACAAACAGACCTCGTGGATGAAATAGGTAAAACCCTCTCTAAACAGTACACATGAAACATCTGTGTTTGTTCTGTGGAATAGCACGGAGGAACTGCGTGTTATAGTATATCCTTGAAAAACGAAAAACATCTGAAAAATTTACCTAGAAAATGTGCAGTTTCATTGGTAAAATGAGAAATGAAAGTTCATCTGTACTCACTCCTCAGGTTGGAGGCTCCCTGGTTGTGGACAATGCGGGGGGGCAGCGTGCTGTGGTAAGGTGGCGTGGTGCTGAAGAGGATGTCGTTGGGCATGGCTTGGTCCAGCATGGAGCTGTGCGAGCTGGTGTAGGACGAACCCTTACGGTTACTGCACACACTCTCGTCTGACAGCGTCCGGTATAGGGAACGTCTCGGTGACAGACTGCCCACCGCTGACACCTGAGAGAAGGAGAACAATTTGTCAACAGAGAGGCACAATCATGCAAATGATGGAGCTGAATGACATTTCCTCGGCACAGCAGGTTTACATGAGCGGGCAGCTGGGCGGGTAAGGAGGAAACATGAGGGAGCAGTGTCAGGAATCAATTACAGTCTTTGCTCTCTGGAAAATGCAGATGGATTGAGCACAGCTGGATGGGGTCTGGCAGAGTGGGGGGAAACAGGGGACAGGCCTCATGGAGGTGGTGACGGAGGTTACTGTGTAGTCACTGAGCTTAATGTGAGAATTAACATTCTGAAACTGCAGAAAGTGCCTAATCGGGATGGAGAAGAAAAATATAAGCTGATATGCCAGAGATGTATTTGATAGAATAAAGTCACACAGCAATAAGTGTACCAGAACAGAGTATTGTAAATGGGAGTATTATTTCCCATGTCAATCCTAATCTTTTCAGTGCAGTTAGCGTGACCAATTGAGTCAAAATGGCCTCATTTATAGGAAATAAGCCAAGATGATGATGAAAAATACTTTAGTTTTCCTTAAACTAAAGTCCAGCATGTGTTATTACCCAGGGATTATTGATTCAGATCAATACAACGTAATTTAACTCATGTAGAAGTCCATTTAATGCAAAGTCACTCATTTGTGAATGAATTTGCTTCACATTTTCTTTTGTATGCTTTTTTACAAGTCAGACAAAAACAAATAAACACAATCCAGTAAAGCAATAAAGTCAAACTAAAGTGTGTTTGCTGCTTTGTAGGACTTATAAAAGCCAATGCAACAAAAGCTGTTAGAATAGCTGTGGTTTGAAAAGCAGCATTGTCCTGATGTGCAGTCGTCTGTGCACAGAGAAGAATTACACAGCCCATCATTGCAGGGATAATCGAGTTCCATGACTGCGGCCAGAATTTTGACAGAAGATCTCCTGTTTTAACACACAAAACCACTAAAGCCAATCGAATTCATCAATTTTCCCTTTTAGCTTACAGAAATATTACAGAAGTGACATCAAAAGTAGCCACAAATGATATGTGGGACATTTTGCCAGATGGCTAAATATCTGCCTTTGGCTTCCCAGCTGTAACCAACACTAGACAAGCATTCCCGCAAGCCAACACCCAGCCATCTCCATTTCAAAAGACTGATCCCCCACAAATCCCACCGTGACAATTTAACAAACATCTAGTACGTCTTTAAAGCGGCGATGTGCATTAGAACTCAAAGCAGCATACATACACCCTGCCTCTAAGAACATCTCATGGGCTTTAACTCAACAAGGTTGTCTAACTGCAAGTTTTCCCACCCAACTTTACAAGATTAGACCCCATAACGCTCCTCGCTCATCAAAACAACTTTGAACAGGATTTGCTGCGCTCTCATATAAAACAAAAATAGCACAGATTTAAAGATCTAATACATGGAGTCGGTCCAAATGAAACCACTTGCAAAAAGGGCTTAATGTTTTTTCAGAAGCCTTTTATTTATTCTATCTACAGCAACACATCCGAACACATCTTGGCGTCGGTTAACTGCACATTATGCGGAAAATATTGCTTTAATCAAACCTGAAAGATTATCAACTATTTCAGTGTGTCTAAATCCACCTCAGCTGGCAACAGTCCTCTCTCTGATTTGGGCTGTTTGAATTCCTTTGCACAAATGCAACGCTCTTATCAGGCGAGGCAGCAGTGACACATCTACCGAGATTTCTCCTGACTTTCTTTCCCTCGGTGCTCGCTCTGAACAAAGACAACAACCAGCATAAGAAACCCTTTGACGTGCCACTTGGGAGGATGTGTCGGACAACCACCTACTGTATTCAGATGCTTTTTTTCTTTCCCACAGGAGGTTCAAAAGAGGAACGCTGTGGGAGAATGAGCTGTGAGCGGCCTTTCCTTTACGTCAGCGACACAATAGTCTGCCTGTCTGCGGCACGGCGTCTCAGCGGACACCGTGGCCGGCGAGGGAAATCTCTCCGCACCTGCTCACTAACACAAAGACTGGCATCGGGTGACTACCGGAAGTGACACACGAATTAACCTTTTAACGATCAAATACATTTATTAAATGTGTCATAAATCAACAATGTTTCCCACATTGTCATTACTGTATTTGTAATCCTTTACGTGCCAGCTGATTGAAAACATGCAGTCCCGGAGAAGCTGCTCCCGGAGAGGGAACAGTATGTGTTTATAGGGATCAGATGTTTATATGGTTGGAGTTTCTGGCTCTGTGCCCTCCTCCATGCATCTCTTTCCCAGGCTGCCTTTTCCACACATTGTATGATCATACTGAATCAGACTGGAGATTGAGGTTACAACAAAGAATATACCACTCTTTGGATCCAACATACAGTACTGTGCACCAGTTGTTTTCATTCTTTGTGGAAACTAGAAGGAAATCATAGCAACGGCCTGACACACCTGCTTTCATGGTTCTCTTGTAAGCATCACATTTGATGTACTGGAAGCCCAGTGAACAACAAGGCAAACCGATCAGAGCACGCAGCTGCTTCGTGTGAGGGACATGGCCTGCTTGTGCAAGAGGGCATGCCTTCTATCTTCTGTAAGAATGAAGTGCATTTATATTAGGATCGAGCAGCATCCAAAAATAAACCATTTGTATGTCTCCAGGGTCCCTTCCGGGTAGATAATGGATGGGGGGTTGGGCAAATGGAAGATGCAATTAATAGAGTCTGCAGGAAAATCAAACATCGATGCACTCTGTGCAACTCCCTGCCTTTAATCCATGACATCCCGACTGAGCAAACCCAGGCCCCATTATAAATGAAATTATCCAAACACTCTGTGCCAGTCAATTGGGGACTGAAAGTGTCTTCTGTCAGAAGAGATGAGTTGGATCAGCTGTGAGCTCAGCAGCAGGAGTGGCTGATCGGGAGCAGATGTTTGTCCGGCTTTTAGTTGGTTCCCAGCAAGAGGCTATCTAATCTGGTTCTGGCCTTGTTGGTAGTACGCTTGTTAAGTCAGCATGATAAAATAGCCTGAGGGGTTTGTGGTCGATCCTAACAATGTCATGTCATCACGCTATCAATCATTATTTCACAGTTTCAACAGGTTTTATTGGTCAACCTCAAAATGACTGTGCCATTAATAGGTTAGTTAGTCAATCAGCTACGATGACCTTACCTTCCGACTTCTGTCTTCTCCTGGAGGGCTGTCCAGGAGCATCATTTTAAGATATTCTTCCTTCGAAAGTCTCTGCAGCGATTTCCCATCCTGCTCGGCGGCCTGGAGCCTGCAGGCCTCCTCTGCGTACAGCTGCCTGTAAACCATACCGATGAGGGGGGGGGGCACAGAAGAGCAGAGCTCATCAGAAAGGTTATAATGAGCCACATCCTGCATTGGAGTCCTCGGGCCTTCACTGCTTGCCCCAGCTATTTAGAAAATAATGTCAGTATCACACAAAAGGGTTCAGGGTGGATCAGTCTTAGCATGCCAACATCAGGTGCCTCCATGCTAGTCAGGTGAACTTGGGGGTAACAGGGCTGGAGAAGGGAGCAGGGAGGGAATTGATTTTCAATCCCACCCTGTCCCATCTCACTCTGCCAAAACGATGGTTAAAGACACTGAGGAATGCAGCCAGGCTGTGAGAGGGAGAAAGGAACGAGGAAAGAAGGTTCGGACCGAAATTACATTCAGAGACAAGTGCAAACCACACACTGTGGAGGAGATTTCAGACAACAACAGAGAACACAAGAGCTGCTAGACAGGATTGACAAAGGATCAACAAGAGATGACATGTTTCGCTTCTGCAGTGTTTCTGTCTGTCATGATTTTCAGGGTGCCGAGTGTGTTGAGGAGTTTTACTGGGAAGGGAGGATGTGACTGACCTGCCTGGTGAAGTGGTGTGGCTGTGAGACCTCTGCTTTAAGTGAGCAGCCTGTGAGCATGACACACTGAGTGCTGTTGGCAGGGCGCTAGATGGCCGCGGGGGATCTGCAGCACGGCGAGAAAATGGGCAGCCTGGCTGACGGTTACCTAGAGACACTGGTGCTGAGAGTTGCCCTTTTTTAAGCTTTTGGCACCATGGCAACCAAGCCCTAATAGACGGTATAGAAAATGTGTGATTGCCGAAAGCATTCTGACTGATCCATGAGATGCCTGGTTAAAATAAAAGTGATGTATTCTGAAGGCTGCATCCAGGGAAAAAATGAATTAAGCTTGGTATACTAGCAAAGATAATGGAAAATTAAATAAATTATGATAGAAAAAGATTTTTGATTGCATGTTGATGTTACCTTCCTCTGTCCCTTCTACTTTAAACAAGTAAGAAACTTGAATCCGAGGAAACAGCTTACTCATGACTAGAAGATGAAATAACTAAAACATATATTTTGTTTTTAAAACAAAACACTCCTTTCAAACCAGCCTGTCCGTTGTGGAGTGTCTTGCTGCCAATCACTGTTAGACACTTCACTGGACCACAAAGGCTAAAACATAGAGAATAAAAAGAGCGGGGGTGTTGGGGCGCACTTAACCACAACATGCCTGTTTTGGGTGTAGACAGCTTGTTGCATGTCAGCTCCTCTCTCTATCACCATGGCGGCTGATAAGGAGTAAGTATTGTGGACAGTACACAGCAGGATTTGGGAGGAGATACAGCAGAAATGTCACAGCCACTGACGCACAGCTGGTTGTCCTCCACTCTCAGCGTGTGTCACGAGTGGGGAGGTGATTCTGGGACAAAGGGTGGGGGCTGGGGAGGTGTGTGTGGGGGGGGAGCAGACTGGGCCATGGGGGGTTGACTTTGACTAACTGAGTACCTTGAACGATCAGACAGCATTTTGAGGAGGAAGGCTAACAAGTTCTCCGCTCCTCTGGAACAAGAAGCAGAAGCAAGAGAGAAACAGCCGAGGGTTAGGAGGCACACATCCTGCGTTACATACAGTGTTAGAGCAAATGAGAAAACATCTTTAGAAAGGGGGAAGAGAAACTTCATTATGTTACAATATCTGTGAGTAATATTAGGCCATTCATCATGAGGCGCTTATGTAAGATGAAATACAACTGTGGGAATATAAAAACAAACAATGGGGAGGGTAACCAAATTATGGAGCTTTTTCATAAGTCGGCAGGAGATGACTTCACTGCATGTGATCAATCACATAGTCCTTAAGTGGCAAATTTCACAGGCTTACTGAAATTACTTGGGAGCTAAAGAAGGGGGTGTCTTCCAGGGCAACTCTCATATTTAACCCCTTTTAAAATATGCCCACAGCAGCCCGGACACAAACACCTTGGAAAGCGCACACACACATAAACACACAATCAAAGCAGTGTTTCAATTTCACCGTCAATGGCTCTCTGTTCTCTACAGAAAACTATTTCATCATCAGACAGATACAGTCAGCCGTCACTGCTTATATAAAATCTGAGGGGAGTAAACAATCTCAACCTGGCTGAGCGTCTGCATGCATTCCTCGTCCTCTGCGGTATTTCTATTAGGCTATTGTGTGGCGGGGTGTGTCCTTGGGCTGTGACAGCCGTGTGTTTTTGTGTGCGGATTGTTGCTTGGCTCCCAGCAGAGAGGCTCAGCCCGGCACTCCACAGGGACGCTGCTTCACGGGAACAATCAATAACTGCAAGTGACATGTGCCAAGTGTATTATGTCCGCGGCTTCATTGAGCTTATTTATTTTGTGGCTGTCTGCTTCAATCAAGGACAGTTTATGCACACTGGGTGAGCTGATGGAGAGGGGGGGCACTTGTATTGGAATTGGTCTGACTCTTGTGCAACAGAAACTCTTGGAGAAGCCTCAACAGCAAGAGAAGCAGCGTGTCATCTACCTTTGCATGATGGCAACTGAACTTGATGTGAACGAGGAAAATATTTCTATTAGTGGTTTAGGAGCGCATTTGGTGATGATCTCATACATGATCTCTCTTGCTTTGTCTCTCACACACACTCACCCACACTCTGAAATGTTGGGAGGTCCCTCAGTGCAGTGGGCATCTTCATCCTCATCATCATTCGTCTTCATGCCCACTGGGAGTGTGCAACCGGACAGTGGGCGTGTCTGTCCACAGGCCTCTGAGCTGGGTCCCGGCCCCAGCTCTGGCCCTGGCCCTGTGTTGCTGCTCTGGGGGATGGTGTACACCTTGGAGGAGTCAGCTGACATACAGTATCTGGCACCGCGGGCCAATGGACTGCCAGAGTGGTGAGAGCCACTGACCAAACAGCAACAAAAGAAAAAGGATAATGTAACTCATAGGTGATCAAAATGAATGAAAAAACATGAAAGCATAAACAAACATCAACAATGACAAAATGTGCTATTAGTCAACTCGCTCTAATGATTTTCAACTTAAAGTGATTGTTGAAAGCTCCGCTGTTGGCATGGACATGATGACATCTTCTCTTCCACAGAGTCAAGCTAATTCACCTCTGACCTACATTGGAAGATGACTCAAAACCAGTCCAGCACGTACATATTAATGCTGAACTTTGTCCTTTAAACATTTAGTCAAATATCAACTGACAAACCGTATTAAAGGGTCAGTGCATTTGATTTAGACAGAAGGGTATTTTCCCCTGTTACTCTGACTAGACTTGGCATAAACAAATGCTAAATGCATGGCTAGATATCACAAGGTAAAAGTGGGAAAATGTTTCTTTTTATTTTTTTATTTGGAGGAACATACTCTTGCACCTATGATCAAATAGTCTAAGTAATGATTTATTTATAGAGAAAAATATATATATGTTTTTCACTAAAATGGTTAGTATTGTAGTGATACTCCCCTACATTAACCCCTATGTAGCCCTAACCCTACTAAAGCAGAGTTTGTTTCATGGTAAAAGGTTGTATATGGATTGCATGTGCCTTTCTTTCTTAATGGACAAAACACTTTCCCTCCTATTCTCACCAAATCATTCTCTCATTATTTTTTACATTCACAGCACATCACATAATCCTTTCTTTTTAAGCTTTGAGCCTTTTCTTCACTAATGTGTCAACTTGGTGAAAATGCCTGGAATAACTCTGTATCCATACGTAGGGCATTAAGGCATTCATGCAGAATGAATGAATTGTATTTGACAGTGATGAGAAAATGAGCCATGCATCAGACAAAGAGCGCTCTGCCTGTCTTCGCTCCTTTTAAAATTGCTCACAGTGCATCATTTGCAATGTAAAGGTAATCCACCAGAATGAGACATATACTGTGGTTTCCTATTCATACCTTTTATAACATCTACGGAAGACAGTGTTTGTTCCATATTACATGCCTGGTTAGCTGCCAAACTGTAACATATAGATGCCAGGTTTTAATCCTAAGGTCTTGTTGTCTATTGGAAAACTTTCAGCAACATTCTTCTAGAATACCTCAGAGACATTGGAGTTGGCTTAAGCTGTGGGCACTACACACTCTGTTTCCATATTCATGACCATCTGGGCCACACCCTGCGAAATGTGCTCCTGCTGCTTCACTGTTTGTTCAGATGACATCCGGGTGTCAAATCCCATTACGTAAAAGGTGGGAAGCATCGGAGTAGTCAAGGTGATGGCAGGGGATCTTAACTCATTTCTGAATGATGTCCTGGAGTGGACAGCTCTGACGCCTCCCAAACAGGTCACTGATCTCAACAGATTGCGCTAACATAATCCTGTACGCCATAAACATATAGATAAACATTCCATTTCATAGAGACAGACTGCGAATGGCTGCAGGGCCAACCCTCTCTCACACCCCTCCTCTTTCCCAGATGGGTCCCAGTCTGGTGACAAGGACTTGGATTACTGTGTGATGAAACCTCCCCCCGTGTTGCCCTGGCCTGACAGCAGCCCCCCCCCCACTGGCTTCAGCACAGCTGGATGAGTCAGGCAGCGGGTCAGGAGTGCGGAGCACGGATGGGTGAAAAGGTCAGCTAACAGCCAGTAACCGGCCTTTTGTGCATGTGTTTGCTTCTGTTTGTGTGTTTAAAAGAACAGATAATGTGGCTGAAGAGATTGCTGGCGGCGGTGCGTGTGTGTGTGTGACTGTAACCACGTGTTTGGACACAGCGGATATTGCTCCGAGATACATACCATGAAAAGGCAGTGATTTTTATCAGTGGACAAATCAATAAGCCAACACCCAATTAAGCCACAACAGATTCAAGTAATTGTCAATTGAAGGTAGAACATCACAATCAAAATTGGCGAGTGTACGAGTATACTGTGTGATGACAAATAAAAGGAAAACATAATGTCATAGCATAGATATTCAGAGCAGTTTAGATTCAATAGGTCTCCCATCTAATTCTTGACTGACCACAAACATTTTATCTAGCAGCAAAACAGTAGATACCTAAAACAAATTAAAAACTGTACATTTAAAATCTTTTAGGGGAAAAAATAAAAATAACACACACTTCCCGTCTCTTCACTTTACCTTGAATGAGATGAGATCTCGCTTAGGTCTCCGATGCTTCCTTCTGTCACATGGCTAGACATAATGGCCGACGCGTAGCCGTGCGGCATGTACAGTTTCCCATGATCCTCTTCTGACGCCCCGTCCTCATGGTGCTCCGACGCCCAGGGGTGTCCCTGCTCCCCCACCCTGCCCTGCAGCAGCACCCGGGCCCCGGGGGCGACGCATGGATTTGTGTCGATGCCGCTGTCCGTGGACGCCCCTTTGATGTAAGTGAGGCCCAGCATCTCCGGTTCCATCAAGTCTCCGGAGCCAAAGTGCTTATCGTCGCTGTTGCTTGAGGCGTTGCTCGAGAGGGTGTTGCTACTTGAGTGGCTTGAGTTTTTATCGCCAGTCTGGTAGAAAAAGACAGAGCAGGAGGGTTAAAGAAGATACAAATACAGTAAATCAGAGGAGGTCAAATCATTCTTACGGTTGCTTTAACATGCTTGGTGCAAAACGGGTGGATGGGTTAACCCAGCGCAATATAGAGAGAGTGCTATCTATATGGCGCTGGGTTAACCCATCAGGCTACATCACATGTTCATGTGTGTCTGACTGAGGCTTCCTCAAGCCCATGGCTAGTTGACAAGGAATATAAAAAGAGGATATGTTTAATGTACATATAATGTTTTGGACTTCCTCTGAGAGAAATACACATGATCTAGCTCCTAAATTAGTTTATAAAAGGAATGTATTATATCTTGTTCATATCGCTGTTCATGATTAGGATAAAAAAATGGATGTAAAATATGCAAGGCCATGTCTAATTTAGTTTGAGGCATCTAAATTGTAGAACAGCAACCACAACATGTTAATGTATTTACTCAAAAACCAACCTCTAGTGAAATGGGGTTAACAGATATGTCTGATTGAGGAATATGAACTAAGACTTCATGAAAATGACCTGTCATGTTTGCTTCATCATGCTATGCTAAACACTGCTAAATCATGAAAGCATATTAAATTGCATCACATCAAAAACAGCTACTCTTACATGAAAAAAAGGGGGGGGGAGGCTGTGAGCATTATTGCAATGGGAATGGCACTGAAAGCACTAAAAGACGCTGTTAGCTGAATCCAGCAGCCTCTGGCATCAGAAGGAGAAAGAAAAGACGGAAGGAGAGATGGTGAATGGGCCAAAAAAAGAGATAAATGAGAGGGGAATATAGAGAAAGGAGAAAAAGAGCACTTAATATATTCAACCTTCGAGGAAAATGTGTCCTAGAAAAGTGTGAGACACCCCCAAACGGTGATGAGCTGAGAACCCCGTTAGCATGCTGATGAAGGGAAAGTGATAAGTGCAAAAAGCGACTCGAGGGGACAACATGAGGTTGAATATCCCAATTGAGCTCCTGGTTGCTGCAAAGCACAATAAAGGGCAATTTGACCTCACCCTGGCTCAAACACTGATGTGGGGAAAAGCAGATCGAGCAGAGTTGGGCATTTACTGCAGCACATGTACTGTAGAGGCTGCTTTAAAAGCTTTTAAATGGTGTGCCCTTTCACAGCAAGTTGACAACACATTTCTAAACACTTCCATTAAATGTCGCAGGAACAGAGTAGGTCAGACATGTACCCTGGAAAGCTTGTTGGGAGAGTCTTTGCTGCCTTCTCTCTGCTTCAGAGGGTTCAGGACCTTGGTGGAGGGGATGTGCCATTTGGCCTCTGTGGACAGAAAATAAAAGAGCTAAGCATGTAGAAGTGCAAAAGTGTGAATATGCAACAAAAAAGAAACTTTGTAAGAACATAGGACTCACCTGCAGATCTGGTCCTCTCCAGGGTGGGCTCCCGCTCCCTGTGGATCTCTCCGTCTCCCCCCTGGAGGTCACCTGCCTGCTCATGGAGGATTGGGGAGGGACACCTGAAGGCAGAAAGTGGATTGGACACATTGTGAGTGAACCTTGTATTCTAGTGAGAGAAAGGTTTCAATGCATTTACTGCTGTATGTACAGCAATTAGCTGAAGATTATTTAAGGTCAAATCACTTGAGCTTATAATAGAATAAAGAAGCTGCCAGACAACGCTGACAGAAGACCTCCTTTCATTCGATTTTCCAAGCCAGGCGCTATTTTGCTCTTGACAAAGGGAAAAGAGCAGCAAATGTTTTCAATGCGGGTCTTAATTAAATCCTAAAGAGCTACATGTAATAAAGGTTAAGACAGATGAACAGAGGTCGCAGTGTCTACTGATCTTTAGCTCTAACCGGAGATCTATCGGCTTGTCTGTGAGTCTGCCTCGGCTCTGACAGGCCGCAGTGATCACTGAGAGTTCAGTGCACTTTTGAGGCCTCGGACAGAAAGGCAGCAGTGTGAAGCTAAGCCTCTTGTCATGGTCTGTAACCACTTACAGACAGACAGCCGTCTCCGAAGGATTCTACTCAGTTTGACACATGTTACGCCTGTGCAGTCTGGAGCCCTGCATACCATTATATGATTGAAAGCAGGAATAAAAGCGATTTATATGTGCTGTTGAGGAGATAAAACACAAACTGAAAAACATTGACAGAAAAAACATCTTCCTGGCTACTTTCATTTTGACACCAGCTAAGATACTTCTCTTTTAGGATTTATTTTTCTTCATCAAAAGCTGTCTCTCTAAAATTACATTGTAGTTTGCTAAAGTGGCACTTTACTTGCAGAAGGTAAGAAGAACAAAAAAGTCTTTATAAGCACTTCCTATCATATTTAAGTGCTAGTCCTTACTGAATATTCAGAACAGAAGAAGAAGGATGTGAAGTTCCCACCAGAAATACTGTACTGGGCTTGGATTTCTTTTATGTGAATAAAACGGAGTGGCTTGATTTTCAAAGTGGCCATTTGCGTTTGAGCTAGCCTTTATGTTCTTCTGAATGTAACCATGAAAGTAAGGCTTTCAGTTCGAATGGAAAAGATCAGAATGCATGTTAAATGAAAAGAAACTCATACATAAAGGTCATCCCCTATTATCTGTCCTAATTTTAAACTCTGGATGTGGTATTAGACCCTGTGAGGCATCATTTTTGTTGGAACTCTTCCTGTAACAAAAAACAGAGTGACGAATGGCCAAAAATGCACTGATGATTTGATCATTTCATGTGGAAAAAATTGCTGTCATTTTGCAAAATTGCAAAATCTCGGTAATAGTGCTGGGACTGATTGTCGCTGCATTCATTACTGCAGAGCCGCATATTCCTGGAGTGACTTTTTACAAGGCTGTTTCAAAAGACTGCTGTGGTCCCGTACCCATCGTATCCGGGCTGCTGGGACCAGGTGCCGCTGCCACAGGGTCCGGGGTCACTGGAGGAGGACTGGTTACTGGGGGAGCTGCGGTAGTGCTGGTCTCCCTTGTTACATGACGTGACCTGGGGGTTCTCCATGTCCTGCATCGTCCTGCAGAAACAGTGGCAAAGAAACACTGTGTGTAAGAAACACCGTCATAGATTGTCAAAGCTTTGGCTGCAATTAAAGGGGCCCTTCAAAGCTGGTTTGGGTTATTTTCTTTCTGCAGTGTGTTAGACAGGTTGTGCTTGCACATGGTCTGCAAAGGCTGAAATATGGATGTCACAGTAGAGGGACAAAATATAAACATGAAACTCATCATAGATTCCCATAGCTTAGATTGAAATCTTCAAACGGCTTCTTTTGTTCAACCAAAACGACTGGATATTCAATTTACAATGATACGAAACAAAGAAAAGCAGTGAATTGTTTTGAGATGATGACATCAGCAAATTAAAAGACAATTATCTTTCTGTCGATCAAGTAATTGCTATACCAATAATCTTAGAGCTGCTCTGTCTGTACATATTATTATTTGAAACAATTGTATACTCAATAACTAAAAAAGACTAGCAACCGACAGTTCACAACAGTAAAAACGTCCTATCGCTCACTGTGCAGCTGTAATGACTTTATTATTGGCTGTCACTCCAGTGAATAGTCCTTTGCGTGTGAGCACTGTGGATAATCTCTAAGAAAATGTGAGAGCTGCCAGTGAGGGAGAAGGTGTCTTGTTCTCCAAAGACAAACAGAAACAGAACATTAGTTATGGTAATACGCTGCAGTGGGTAATCCAGATGGTGCAGCCCTGTGTGTATGTAGAGTAAAAGACACAAGTAGCTTGTGCACGTAAGAGGATGTGTTAGATTCCTGAGCTTTAAGACACAATCTTGACTCTGCTCTTAAACTGCTTTTTACAAAACCTCTTAAAGACGTTACGTCATTTACTTACTTGGACTTTGAGCATGATCTCAGCTCAACTTATCCAAAGTGTCTTGCAGTAAGTCATTACTCACTTAATGCCTTGAGACAAGACGTATGTTTGCTGACTCAAGTGTTAAATAAACACTGGATTCAAGTTATGTCTGCTGCCTAGAGGCCTTTTAACCAACACACAAGAGAAGGTAAAACGACCGGACAGATACACGACTACAATAACATATGCAGGATTGCTTTCACATTAAGTCTCCTGTCAGGTTGAAAACTCTTTCTTTTATCTATTTGTTTATGTAAGGAGTTTTAGATTGGGTCGGAGTGATGCTTCCAAAATGTGCATGTTTTCAATAAGTATAAGGGATCATTCAAAGATCAGAAATATGAAGGTACATTTCATGAAAAGAATCCAGTTCAACCTAATAATTCACATTCAGATCACATTTCAAATTGCTATTGAGAAGCTGTGAAATGATTGCCCTTACTGCTTTGTCATCAGGTTTCCTTTGTCTAGACCTCCATAGGAAACTCACTAAACTGTCAGTAGCTCAGTCAGGGAACACATCATCGAACGCTTTGGCTGGACCGCTCTTTTCCTCCAAAGCTGAAGTGTCGGTTGTCTCAGCCGAGTCCAGGCAATTTAATATGAAACAGCAACAGCTGCTTTTGTTCCCCTTCTCTTGACATAATATAAAGGTCTAAATGAGGGAATATTGAACTTTAATTTTCTCTCTGTGCTGCAATAACATGCAAGGCTATAGAGATTAGTGTTCTGTCCCAGTTGGCTGCATATTAGGTGTCATATTTTACAGTGCCAGGTGTGGACCAAGCTAAAAGGAGCAGTGGTTTCCTTATATCTTTTGTTAAACACCTCCCCAACCACATTGATTTGAAATTAAATCAAGTACACTTTTATTGACACCACCCGTCATGTTCAGAATATTACGATAATGTTTGAAAACAATCAAACTGTCTATATGAAGGTCAGTATGTTTGGGTTTCCACCTATGGCTAACTATTTCAATATTTGATAAATTACTGATAGCGAGCAGACTAGACTTCTCTGCTTGGCATCTTAAAATTGCTCAATATGTACATAAAAAACACTAATCTATTTTTATTGGGCTTCTCAACAACCTTTCCACGTAACCCCTGGCAATTGCAGAAGTACACCCTGGGAAATCGGTGCTGCTGATCTACATTTTTGTATTTATGATTTTATTTGTATTTTAAGTGTCTGTATAATATTCCCTTCCTGTCTCTCTCCCACCATCCCTCTTCAGTGTACGACTCCTTCTTCCCCTTTCCTCTTCTCCCACTCCCTCTGGGGAGCTACATATCGTGGTCCGCGGAAGAGCACTCTCTTTGTTTCTGCAGTAATTGGATGAGATGAGCTGAGCTGTGTCAGTGTCCCCATCACCTCCTCCTCAGCAGGGTGCAGGAAGAGGGAGGGAGCGGGGAGAAGGAGGGGTGGGGAGGGAGAGAGAGAGCCAGGGAGAATAGAGTGCTCCCGCTGCCAGGGACTCTGATTAGGCAGAGAAGGCGACCATTATCCCAGTATAGTCAGAACAGACAACACCAGAGGGGGTCGGTGTGACACACTGGAAAGGTTATCATGACTGTAGGGGTTTTATTAGAACGAACAAATCACTGCTTTACATGGCTCAATGGAGATGTTCAAAAGAGACACCGTCTAGGACAGGAACAAAGTCCAATTGTGGCCTTATCATCTAAAGGGAGATGAAAGGGAAGCCCTGAATTCATTGGACTAAAATGCTCCATTTATATGCATGCAAATAACTGAACACAATAACAGCCCCTCAAAGTGATACTGCAGCTCTTCTCTAAATGAGAGAGGCTCAGAGTTCAAAGATTTCATCTCAAAGGATTGGATCTTTTTGAGCGTTGTGATGTTTGATCGCAAGCTTTGCTCTGCCTAGGCTTCTAAAAAAAAGGTTGAAAGCTTGCCTTCCAAGAGT
Organism: Notothenia coriiceps; assembly: GCF_000735185.1. Classification (NCBI taxonomy): domain Eukaryota; kingdom Metazoa; phylum Chordata; class Actinopteri; order Perciformes; family Nototheniidae; genus Notothenia; species Notothenia coriiceps. Next base: position 422,915 of record NW_011365643.1, on the reverse strand, counting down.
GTGTTGAAAGAAAAAGCATTTTGGTTTTTTCGATCACTTTTATCCCCAAAAAATATCATTTTTTTGCACAAAAATAGTCCTCCTTGTCAGGCAGATAATGGTCTCAAGTTGTGTTTCTTTATTTTTAGGGGATCAACAAAAAAGCAGTGAACAAACCTTATTTGATTATCTTTATTTATAAAGTCTAGAGTTACCTGGATCCATCTGGCAGCTTCCTATCAAAGGAGGTGCTTCTTGGGATGTTAGCCTGGTGCTGCCGGAGGATCTCCTGGCACTGCAGGCGATCAGGGCCCTGTGTGGGCGAGCCCCGGGAGTGAGGTGCTCCGCCGGTCACGGGCACCCGGTGCCAGGTGGTGTTTCTCCTGAAGGGCGTCTTGTACTCGCAAGGTGTGCCCTCGCTGTCGACCTTGTACTCCACCATGGGTATGCGGTAGAGCTCGGAGCAGCCCCTGAGTGGGAAGGAGGATGTGCAAGGAGACAAAAAATAAAGTTAAAGGTCAGGAATGAGGCCAGGAGGTAAAGGCTTCAGTTAAGTTGCATTTCAGGTTGCACTCCATACTTATTAGGGACTCAAGTCTAAGTTAACATGCCGTATCAATTAATATTTATTCGGCATTTAGCTGTAAGGAGCTCAGTGAACAGTCACAACCAGTGCTGCTAAGAAACATCTACGTTCATTAACGTTCTGTTCAGTACATGGTGATTTTATACACCTTTCTATTCCAGATACATTCAGCCCAGCATTTTGTACGACAGATTGCTCTGCTCTTAAAAAACGTATTCTCCTGAACTAGCACTTTGTGCATTGGCTCAAGAGGCGCTTTCACACCGCAGTACTTTTCCCACAAAGGTTCATGAGAACTTAGTTCATCAGAACTCTTTAGTTCTGATGAACTAAGTACAGATCGCGTTCACACCGGAATAAGTCCCTGGGGGTGGATTAGGCAAATGAAGCCGCTGACGTCACTTCTTCTTCTTCTGCTTTGGGTTTACTGGCAGGCCACAAACAACTTCACGGCGTATACTGCCGCCCAAAATCCCCGGCAGGAAGTCCCCGGAGTTGGGGACTGGCTTCAGTAGAAGCCTTCCGAGTAAATCACCAGAACCCCGACACCTCCTCATCTCCACCGCTCCCATGTTTTATTTTGTGTTGCCATAAGTTAGTCTCTCTTCGTTTCTGCGCTGGGCTAATGCTAATAATGCGAGGATAATAAAATGGTGGCTTCACAACACTTTTTTTTAGTTTTACGGGGCGTGGTTGGCAATCCGCCCAGCCAATCAGCAATATAGCTCTTTTCTCACAAGAGAGCCGCATGAGAGTCCCAGCTCTCTAGCAGGGACGGAAAAGGGGGTAAAAAGGTTCTCATTAACTAATTTTAGTTCCGGCTCTTTTTGGTGTGAACGCGACATTTCGGAACTCAGAACTAAAGTGGGAAAAGTACTCCGGTGTGAACGCGGCTAAGGACATGTTGTCTATTATTTAAATGGCAAAACTGCTTCTGCACAAACCTAAAACAGAGTAGATATGAGATAATTTGGGGAAATGTTTTCCTTGGCAGAGTCATTGTCATCGAGTATCCATAAGGACTCTGACCTGCCTGGCTACATGAGTGGCTACATGAGTGTACTGTTCATAGTTACTACCTTTTTTAATGACTATTTATGCAAGCCTGTCCGGCAGACTTTTTAGTTAGTTCTGTGGCTGTGATCCACTTAGTGTTTTATTTATTTGGAATTGTTTGAATAACCTTTCAAATTATTTTCATTGATGTCAAAATTAAAACTTTAAATGAAGTGTTAAAAGTAGAACGATGTTAAAGTGACAGTCACATCCCACAATTACTAATTAACAGTTTGCATCCATCTACAATTACAATTCATAATGAAAGGTCTAATGAATCATAAGAATAACAGTTTAACTAACCTTCATTTTTAGTCATTGAGTCATAATGATAACACATTTTTTTTTATTAGTAATGTAATAAAATCCTACATTACTATTTTCTTCCATTAATTAATAACATTTTTACTATTGCATTATCGGGCAGATTTCAGCTGTTACAGTACAACACAAGTGACCCTGAAAATTCGGGGGGGAGGGGAATCATTCATCCATTTCCATGACTACACCAAAACACACTAATGCTGTCAGGAATAGTTAGCCAGGAGCGGACATCTAAATATAGTGTGTCCATCCATGTGCAGGCGTGTGTGCAGGCGTGTGTGTGTATACACACACACACACACACACACACACACACACACACACACACACACACACACACACACACACACATCGAAGACGCATAGAAACCAGTGGAAAACACTTTTCCTTTTTTAATAGTCGAAAATCTGTGCTTGCCACTTAATCAGATATAGGTCTTCCCTGAGTAGCTCTGCACAGGAGGTCTTTTCTTCCCTCCATCTCCATCCCATTACTGCTAACATCGCTGAGGATCTCCAGGATGGACAAGGCCTGTGAGGCAATTTCATGCAACATTAATCTTTGGGGCCGGGCAGAAGCTTGGTGTGTTTGAAAGGGTGGGGTCGGTGGGTCGGGGTTAAACAGCCTGGGTGCTATGCTAGCTCTCCAATAGCATTTCAAGCATGAGCCTTATGATTACGCCAACCTCCCCTCTCCAAACTCCATTCTCCAGAATCCAATGGGGTATGGAAAGCTGTGTATACACTGCTGTGGTCATACATGTACACACAGCGGAGCTTGAGGAGGTTGATTGCAAGGCTGCGAGTAATCCCTCTCAGAGAGACCTTTTCATCAAACTGGGCCATGGGTGGCTGGGCTGTTTACAGCTGGCCTCCCACTGGACATGTGGGTGTTAAAAGATCTAACTAGAAGATCATCGCACGCTTCCTCCTTGTCCACCATGTTGCTCACATCTGATCAATGTCACCAACGAAGGAACCTCATCCACGATGAAAGACTGTCAATGGCGTATTCTACTTCCTACATAGTTTACATTATTTATTTAAATGTATTTAGGTAGCATCATCACTGGTTCGACATATGGGCCAAGTGAGAGTACCGGTAATTTGGGTCATTACAGCATCAGAAGACGTTTGTAAAAGACGATGGAATTGATCGAGTTGAGTGTGGATGAGGATCTCAGAGATTGTTTTGTTTTTTGTGAAGTCTGAGGTTTTTATTAAGTCATTTCATGTTAACGTCAGAAGAAAAAGGTGCCAACAAGAGTGTTAGATCTTGACTGTTGGTCAATTGGCTTGTAACAGGGCTGTGACCCACTCATTACCTTGATTAACTGTGTGTGTGTGTGTGTGTGTGTGTGTGTGTGTGATCACGCCAGGTTGCCACACAACATTACTCTCTGAATAGACTAAACCTAGCAACAGGAAAGGTCTCGCCCGTCGTCACTTGCCCTGCTTTTTTGCGCCATAAAGAGCAAGAACTGACAAGGTGAATTTATCTTATGATGCTAATACTCTCCCTCAGCGCTGCTACAAGCTAAGCTGGAAGAAGAAATAGCCATAGTAATCGCCTGATGCATGTGGAATGTGTTTCTTGTTTGTAATGTATAGGGGGACTCGGACTTGATGTGTATAAATCATGAAGAAACAGCAGGAAACGGGTGTTTGGTAAACACTTAATCCTGAGCCGGAGGAGACATGTCCAGGCAGTTTTAAGGAGAGGAGGAAGCCAAGAACTGGTGTGAAATAATGCTGTCTGCTTCCTCTAGATTCCACCAGGAACTAATGTAGGGCTGCAACTAAAGATTATTCTCATTTTCCATTAGCTTGTCGATAATGTTTTTGTTCTATAAATCAGTTGTCTATAAAAGAAAATCTCCACTGCTTTTCCCCAAAGCCCAACATGATGCCCTCAAATCCCTTTGTCCACAGATAAAAGACAATCAGTTTAAAAGAAAGATTCATTAGTTGAAAGCTAATCAGTTACTCTGCGTCACTCGTCCAGCTAACTGGTCTACAGCTTATAGCACAATGGCCTCACATGAGCTTGTAGAGATTGGGAACATTTACAACTCAAAACAGAAATCCAGTTGACTAAAAATAGAGTTATCGGAAGTAATTTGACAGCACAATTGGCAGAACTTGACATGACAATACTAAAATAACACCATTGCTTGTTTGAAATGTTAAAAAGAGTGCGAGGCATGTTGGAGGTGAACAATCAGCCCCTTCAGCTGCTGGGTCTTAAAGAGCTACAATAGATCAGTGTGATAACGGGACCTTAGACCTCTGTCAGAGAGCCGTCACTCTAATGACATGGCCAGCCAGCGACTGAAGGACATGCTAATCCATTCCCAGAGTCAGAGTCTATGTCACAGCAAAGACCCACAGGTTGTGACCTCCACCAGGCATTTGCGAAATGTTTTCAGGAGCTTTATAAGATCAGGTGTGGGGGAAAAGTGCATGGGTTGGCAAAAAAAAGGGAGAAAAAAAAGCCCCTTTCAACAACTTCTTTGCAAAATGATCTAAAAGGAAAAAGCGCCTCCTGTGAAGAATGTGAGAGGATTAAGGCGAGCAATTTGTGATGCAGGTTTTTTTTAAATTTTGGTTTAGCCGTGCTATCTTTCACAGGGTGTTGGCATGGGAAGTGATAAATCCGGCTTAACTTCAGTCCAGATGAAAATCCATGTTGACAAGTCTGATGACACTTCAAAAAGAAAGGTCACAAGTGGCCATCTGAATGTCACAGGCAATTCTCATTATCAGCAGGGGGCTGGTGCAGGTTGAACCCACTTAATTCGGGTTAGCCATCACTTTAAACATACATCTTTGTGATTAAAACGGAAAAGGTTCAGTATGGTCTGACGAAAAACATAAAAGGCACTTACTCTGAAAATACACTTGGTTTTTTGTTTCTGTTACTCTTTGTATGTCTTGTTGTAATCATCTACTTGGGTCCAAAGTGTACTGATCCTCTTGTTTACTCTTCATTCTCTGGTGACCATATACCAAAACATACAATCCCTGCCATGCTCTGTACATCACATTCCTGATTCAAAGAGCTAATCCATTTCATATTTTTCTCATTAGCTTCATCCAAGGCTAACATGTTGAACTTGTTTAAAGCTTTTCAGAGTGATGATGGAAAAGCCTCTGGTATAGCGCTGGGCTAAAACCACATCCTTCCTTCAGTGTAAATAAATACAGTACTAGGTTTGGCTAATATTAGAGCCATATCTCTGCTCTCTAGTCTACTTCAGGCTAAGCAGAGTAAACCCATTTAGGGCATAAACAAGCTTTAGGAGGTTTGCCACAAAGCCAATGTTACACACTGGTCATTCAACATAATGTTAGCAGCTATATGACCCATCAATCCTCACTGAATTTGGAGGAATCACAAAGACTGAACGAAATTCTAACAATTTAAAAACAGAAAGGAGGCGACCCACATCTCCCAGGCCCAACATTTTCTTACGAAAACATTTCTCCTTGTCATGTAGCGATGTGGAGCCAGGGTACATTGTTTGGAGGTCATGAGATTCTTGTCCATTGTTGTTAGACTAACCCCCATCTCTGTGGCCACAGGGGACTGACTGGGCCCCTACTGAATTCCTTTCCTTTGAGATAACGATGGAGAAACTGGAGGACTTATTGTTGACTGCAACACTTTGGCAACTCAAAGACATAGCAGCGAAAAAGAGTTGAGGGCCCTCGAGATTCTTCACCTGACCTCTCACCTCTTGAGTTGTTGGAGCCTTGGGAGAAAATTCACAGGACCCCAGACGGAGCCTTTTTGGTTCTCATGGGACGAAGATGACAAAATGTGTTTCTTTTAGACAGGGAAATCTTCATGTAAAAATCAACAGCTCTGACCAGTATGGACTCCTGCTATAATACCTACTAATCTGCCAGATGCATCTGTTTGCAACGCCATATATGGGTCAAGCTCACTGAATTATGCATCATGGCACCCATTATAGACGTACGGCAGAACGCATATCTACTTCTTTATAGCCTTCTATATGTGTGAATAGTTCTACATTTTTCCACAGTTCTATATGTACATTTTTGTAACTACTATACGTTCTAATTGGCCGTTCAAAGTGCTGTCTAAGGCTTTGGTATAGTCAGTGAAACTAAGCCAGATGTCTTTCACTGGCACAAAATCTGTGTCAACAACTTCTTCTACAGAATCCTACATCCTGTGACCACATCTCAGACACATGCTTTTAGACATATCGTTTTGGACAGTGTTTGTTTTGTCTGCTTTCTGCTACGCTGAACTGCGATTACGATTGTATCATCATGTATCATCACAGCTTTTGATAAGAGGATTAGACGTTGGTTCTGCCAGAGAGGCTGCTGCGGTGGATTCACAGAAGGTGCCTGTTTGCCTATCAACTGGCTAAATATGTGACTCCTCTGTTGCCAGACAAAAACTTGAAACATGTTTAACACGTGCCAAGTATGCAGAATTCATTATGACACATATATAAATGCACAGTTGTGTAAGATCGTAATATTTTGATAAGTCATTGAGATGATTTTTTTAAACTAAGAAAAATGTATTCTCAATATATAGATGTCTTCTTAAATTCTTCATCCAGCTGTGAGGATGTCACATTTTCACTTAACAATGTTCAATAACAGAAGAATTCACAATGCATTGGCAATATTAAAGCAATAACAAAATAATATTTTTGTTGTGTTTTTGTCACATTTTTGGTTGAAATAATAACATATCAAATGTGTGTAGAGAGGTGAAGAGATTCTGTGACCATACTTACCATACTACAAAAGCATACAAAAAACCCCTGCACAACTCAACAGTAAAAAGGGCAACCAGATTAACTGAGAAATAAAGTATCCACAAGGCTATGATACATTTTTTAATTAGTTGTTTATCGTCACAACTGGGTTATTAAGACAACCTTATCCAGCAGAAGGATATCGAAATTCAACACTTCTGTTTAGAAATGCGCATGTACAATGTGATAATTCGTTTAAGTTTTATTGACATTTTTGCAATTCACTGACAACCTTAGCATTACCTCCAACCTCACAAACGGATAAAGGGATGACGTGAAGTTATTCTCTCTCTCGCTGTCAAATCACTCTGCTGATCTACGACAAAGTGGGAAAAGCACTCGCTGGTAGACGTTTCTGTCAGAACAACCAAAACAAAGATGTCAAAGATGTGCGCGTGAAAGAGTGATGGATTTGATTTCACAGGACTGTCTGTCTCTCACAGACAAAACAAGCCGATGTGCTTTCAGAACAAACGTTTCACACAGAACTTCATCTCTTGCCATCACAAAAGATTGTTTGAAATATGCCTCGCTCTTTCTTTTTTATGACAGGAGCAATGGAGCCTCCACGTGGGTGTGTGTCCCTAAAAATGGCAGGCACTCCCATCCTAATTACTGAATAGAACATTGGGCAAGGTTTTAAAAAACGCAATCTGCAAACGTGAGCTGTCACACAATGGGAGCGAAGGCTGAGTCATTAATCAAAAAGTTCCTCTCATTATCATTAGTGAGAATCGCTGACTGTCCATGTCTGCGTGACTCTACAGCCCTGCTGGAGCTTTCTCTCGCAACAAAGCCGCATCAATACAAAGACTGTCCCCTCTCCAGAGAAATCAGCGGCGAACAACATCAAGCCTCATGCAACAAAAACAGAACGTAAGCATTTCTTTATGCTAATAATCTCAGACACGAGGGCAAATGCCAAGGTAATTTACCCCAGCTGCATAGCAAGAAAGAGAAGAGGAAACGACTCTTCTGTTATGACTTCATCCATTTTCGAGGAGCACCTGTTTCTCTGTTTTACTAATAGCATAGCAGCAGCCAAACATGAAAGACAATAGGAAGTCTGAATATGTTTTGTAAGCATTGTCTGTAGTGTTGATTGAAAGTGGCGGTGGGGTTACCTTCTTGGGGCGCCGTCTTCGTGAGGCTGGATTATAATCACTTTGACACTGACGGATGTGCGCAGCAGGTCGATCATTTGCTCGTGGGTGAGAGTAGCGACCGCCACCTTGCAGATCTCCACCAGCCGACTGCCCTGCCTCAGCCCCGCCTTCCAGGCGAAGCCAAAGGGCTCCACGTCGGCCACGATGCCTTCAAAGTTGACGTGGAAACCGAGCTGTCCGAGGCCATTCCGACGCAAAGTCATCTCCGACGTCTCACAACCTCTAGTGGTGATCTGGAACCAGAAGGGAAATAGGGTTATTTAAAATAAAAGTATATCCATTTTGACTCAACTCTAGTTATCCAGATACACAAAGACAGCAGGACTTTAAAAACACTTAAGTAGATACAAAATTCCAACACATGAATGGATGCAATCATTATGAGAAAACAAAAAACAAGCCTGAAATGTTGAGTGATCTTAAAATCCCTTAATAAGAGCTTTCTACGCTGACAGTTTATTACAACAGCAGCCTTCAACATAGGGCTGCTCAATTAATCGTATTTTAATCGCAATTACGATTATGGCTTGCAACGATTACGAAAACAACGTAATCGAAATAAAACGATTATTTTTTGTATTATTATTATTAATCTTTTTTTTCTTTTATTATTATTTTTTTTTTGTTTAAGTTATATTAAAGTTCAGGGTAAACTGTTAAAAACATACTGTTCAACATTTTTTTCCATAAATTTATGTTTTCAAAGTAAATGGATAATCGTTTTTAATAATCGTGATATCAATTATTGACCCAAATAATCGAGATTATGATTTTTGCCATAATCGAGCAGCCCTACTTCAAAAGTGTACAATTTTGATATTTTCTGATATGTGTAGGTTTCCTTAAACTAGTGAAATACTATTAGAGCACAGTGAAATCCTGTCCTTAAGCAGAAAAACATGTGCATGTTTGTTTGGCTAATTCAAGGAAGCTCTCAAAATGGAAGTTATTAGGAGGATACATGGCGGAGCTAACTGGTTTAGTGCACAGAGCTGCTTAGAGGCAGCTTAAACACACGGGAACTGCAAACATAGAGGCACACCTTTCTCTTTGGACACACATGGACTTGTCTATAGAACTAAGTCTGTTAACAAGAGATAACTTCACCAACACATAACCCACTGACCGCTGATGCATACAACAATATGTATTCTCCCATTTTCTTGCATCAATTAACTGCATCCAGAGACTGAAAACTTCACTTGTGGATGACAGTAGCTGTTTGTCCAATAGCGTTTGTAAATGAAACTTAAAGTATGCTCTTTTCCAATTATGTACTTACATGCAAATGTAGTTGCCTAAGCCACTGCCTAAAAGCAATTCGGGTTCAGCTGAAGTTCAGACAACACTCTTGATTCAGCAACATTACATTTAAACAAACAACCACCAGACTGAGCAAGATAAAAACACGCCCCTGTAGACTATCTATGTTCGCCATAATGAAACAACTGAGCTTACTTATCCTGGGTGTTTGTACATAGTGGGTATGGACTTTTTTGGTGGTAAAACTGCTGGAAACAAACCTCACACTGGATCCAATGAGTTTTAATCAACCATTAGATTAGTCGTGGTTCAATTGTGGGTGACTCCATTTGCCTCAGAGTGGCAGCTGGCTTCAGGGACACATTAACTCAGGCTATGGCCTGTCAACACTCCACCAGATTCTCACACTGAGAGAAATCCTACCCCGCTGTGAGAGGAGATCCGTGACAACCTTAATGCATCTCCTAGTGAGACACAACCCTAAAACTTTATTAGGAGGAAAGGAACTCATCCTGTTGGTCGAAGTTATAGGTCACTGTCTCGGTTTTTGCAATAAAATCAAATTCAAAAGATCCCGTTTTAAAAGAGAGATGACACTAAAGGAGCACTTTTGTGTTAGGACCCATGCACTAAACAATTCATCTGCAGAAAACGTCAAGGGCAAAAGAAAAAGGACATAAAGCTTTCAAAAGGGAAGTAAATGGTCTGTGTAGGAAGAAGGCATTGGCTGGGGAATTAGGCACCATGAATCAAACTGTCCTTTGTCAGGAAATTCATTAGGCCTAAATAATGGCTTTCTAAATGCCTTCATCATAGAAGCTAATGTGTCCAGGTTCTCCTCCGTATAGCCAAAATCTATAATGTCTGAATCCTAGAGGACACTTGTTATCTCTAGGAGGAATTTGAAACCTGTAAAGATATTTCCATGAAAGATGGTGACAGGAAGTCTGGCAGAGTGCTGGTGATGTAACGGTACAATACTGTCTCAAAGAAACCCAAAGCATCAGCCTCAAATCTGTTGTCAAGCAGTGTTGCTGGCGGTGATCGTCAGTGAGAGTTCTGACAGTCAGAAGTAGCTTTGACATTGATGACACACACTGTAGTAGCAAGTTCTACAGACATGAAAAACCCCTGTCATCCCTCTGAAGCTTCAAAGACCTGAAGTCTCACACTCGTATCTCTGCGCTGAACATTTGTGAATCAATTTCTAAATCTAGGACAGAGGCTTCTGGTGGGATATGGAGCCATTTTGCTTAATGGGGCAAGACATAACCATAATGACGTTTTCCCTCATCTTGCTCCTTTTCGTTCATAGAATGGGTAAATAGAGTTTTGTGTTGGTTTAGGAACAAAATGCCTCAAAATGGTGCTAATAAGAAATTATGAATTGATTTGATCGGTCAATTCATTATTTAAGTTATTGATTGAGGAGAAATTGTAAACATTGATCAAGATCTTGTTCAATCTCTCTGTTATATTATATAAAGTTAATTGGATTTTGGATTGCTCGTTGAACAAACCAAGCAATATAAAGATGTAATTGTACTTTTAATAGAATAATAATTTGTTTTTGTATTAAACTCTTGTATTTTAGAATACAGTGAAATTGAAATGTATTCAGCACAGCTAAATGTTAAAAAAAAATTCCCATATCCTTCAATATATAGAAAAAAAGAGCATGAAATGATGACATTTGAGAAGCTGGAACTATAAAATAACTGTAGAGAAATTATATGAAATGATTTATAATACCATAATAGCTGTTATTTTCGAAGCATTTATTGTCAATGTTGTCTTTCCCTACTACTACTCCTACTTTCCATCTTGAATCACTCAAATCTCCAGCAGATACGGTGGGTTGCTTTTATCTGCAGCCCTGCTGATGCATACAGTCGATAAAGAAGCACACACAATGTGGGAGGCTGCCTGTACTTTGTCAAGGAAACAAAATAAATGTGGCACCCGAGCCCTGACGACTTGTCTCATAAAAGCTGAACACGTGGCCACCCAGCTCAGCGGCACCCTGGAGAAAAGGACGTTATCACAAAGCTTATAGCTGTGCTCTCACACTGGCCTCCTCTGTGTGTTACAGTGGACAATCTGTTCACTATGGTTTGCATTACATCACAGGTCCGGCAGCCTGTAAATCCTCCCAATGAAACACGATTCGAGACAACCTCCGGGATATTACAGACACCTTTGGGACAAAGTATGCAGGCAGCTACCAAATGTGCCGAATGCTGCTGCTCCACTCTCTGTGTGTACCACAAATATCACCCACTTATTAATACTCACCCTGAGCTTTTCCTTTGAAATATACCTAACAAATCCCATGGGTAAGAGGACAGTGAATGTGAGAGGATATTAGCATAGCGAATGAGGAAGCCATGTCCTTTGGCTAATCACAAATGCTAATATATCCTACTCTGTCCTTTCTTATGATGAGTTGAGTAGACACTGAATGACACCCGTGTCCTCTTTAATATTAATTATGGTAAATACTTCTTCGGGATCTTGTGCTTTTTTAGGCGGTTGGGGAAAATCTTTGTGCTCATGTTCACATTTTGCTCGTTTTAATCTAAGCTCTTTAGAAAATAGTTCCCTGCGAAAGGTTATCATAAAAAAGGTGTTATTATATCTGTACGTAGTTATCCTCAGAAAAATAAGGTTCCTTCTTATGTTTTTTGTGGGAAATAGATTTTTACTTGCAAGTTGTTTGCTGAACGAAGGACTTACTGTTTAAGGTTTGTTGGAAATGACAAAGAGCTTGCCAAAGGGATCAGTGGAGGAGAGTGTGCAGGCAGGCAGAAATAAGGTCAAAGACCCAGGCTCAGGTTGGATTTTGGGATTCAACCTCAATGTTTTTTAAAGGAAACAAAGGGCTGCCTGATGATAAGTCCATGGAAACTAGAATTAGGGAAAGCAAGCCTACACAGCAGCACAAGGAGAGGAAACAATGCATCTGATGTTATATTGCAAGCGTCCAGTCTGAGGAACCAGGTGCTTTGGCCTATTTTGTCTAGACTTGCATACCCCAAAAAAACAGACAGTAACCAGGGCTTTGGTAGAATATAATCAAATGTCTGTTTTTATTAACGTTCATTGCTCTCGATGGCAGTGGTCAAGGAGAGATGTGAAGGAGAATTAGTACGAACCACACTTACACTGGGGTATGGAATAATGCGGTGGTGGATGTTATTAACGGCCAAATGGTGTGTCACTTTAAATGTTACTGATGAAGGAATTGTGTGACAGCATTTAAAGAATTCTGCAGACTCTTATCAAGGCTGCCAGTTAGTCACTTTCACTTAGTTAGGAACCTTCCTTTCCAAAAGAGACTGCACCGACGGCAGCTCAGGGCCACAGAGATGTACAGATGGGTAAGGCAGAGCTACAAAATGGGGATGTGAAGTAGTGAGGCCAAGTGTCTTCTATTCTTAGCCTGTCAGAACCACACAAAAAAGCGTTTTCTTTGCTCCTCTTCAAAACTGGGTTGGTGTCCTGATTAAGCAACCCCCTCCTGTACCTGCGCCCAGACCTCTGCCAAATTGAGAAAGGGCCAAAATCACATCAACCGTAATCCTCCTCCCTCCCATTTTAATTTATTGTCTGCTTCAGGGAGTTTTGACAAAAAAATGCTATGATGTTTCATAACGGTTTATCATATCAAGTGCATGTCAGGACAGCATCTGTACTTGTGTGACCTTAACGCTTAACTTATTCTGTGTGATCAGCCAAAGAAAGCTATCAACGTGAGGTCTGTAATCCTCCCTTGACTCCATTGATTTCACATTCAAGTGACACTTCCGCCTCTAGAAAACACAAAGAGAACCAGGCGGAGGCACGGAGGGGAAGTCAGAAAAACATTTTGAGTTATTTCTGTCAGGAATGCTGAGGTAAAGGCAGTGAAATAAAATAAAATACAAGAAGCCCAGCGTGGAGTAGCAACGCCTGAGACTTGACAGGATGGATATAGGTTAAGCAAGCAACAGTTCTGCTGCCATTAAGGCTTGTGGTAAGTAGTAAAGCTACAATGGCAAGAGCAATATTTGCAGAATGCATTGTTTCACCACAGAGCTAGCACAACCTTCCTTAAGTAAAAGGCCTCGCTGCACCATTAAAGTATGAGACACAATCACAATAGATTTTCCTGGCAAACGAGGGACTGCTACTTATGTGTAATTGATGTTACTTATAGGTCTCTTTTTACAAAATGATGAACTGGTTCTTCTTAGAAACAAAGAAAGTCCTTTAGAAAATACATTTCGACTAAAACAACCACTTGGAAGAAAACACTTTTGAAAAGGCCCTGTTATTCTTTTTGGGGTTTTCCCTTTCCTTTGGTGTGTTATAAAGGTTTTGTGCTTTGTGTTTTATGTAAATGTCAACACAGGCTAAAATCCCAAAGTTCATACCAGAGGGAGTTTCTCCTTTTGATCATTAAAGCATGTAAACATGTCACAGTAGAGGCACAAAACACAAATATGAACCTGAAAATGAGCATTATAGGACCCCTTTGAGTCAGAAGTCAACAACACAGCAAAAGCTCTCACTAAAATGCTTGTAATATTGATAAGACAACAATTGTGTCTGCCCCAACAATGTAAAGCAAAGAGAAGACCAATGCAACAGGTCATGTCATTTCCAAAAGAGAAGATATAGTGAGCAGCAGGCACAGATAAACGCAGCAAGCAGAGATACGTATATGTTGCTTTCCTCTTCTCAGTTCTCCTATTCTTGGTACACTAAAGATGACCCGTGGCTGAACAGGAAAGGGTGTCGTGAATATTTGTCTAATGTTGATGTTAATCTGTCTTTGCATGTTTTTGTATTCGTGCCAACCTGGGCTGCACCTTGGCTGATCCATTAACAGCATTTCAGACACGCCACTGGAATAAAGACTTAATTGTTTTTACTGTAATATCCTCATTATATCGAAAATAAAACTGGATGAGATGAAACCCTCAATTAGCCTCAGAGGACTCCTACAGAGAGTAAATTACTCCCACTCTGAGGTGGAGGCAGTGTTTTCAAATCTCTTTGTATTGTGTGGTATGATTTGAGACCGATACTAAGACGTGTGCATTAAGTATCCTACAAAGGATCATCTCATCTTCCCTAGAAGGCATTAAGACGTCTAAAATAACTGAGATAATGACAGTTGAGTCTTTAAGGATCTTACCTCTAATCTTTGCACCATCTCCCTGATGTCTTCTCCACAGTTGTCGTGGGCTGACAGCATGACACACTCCCCTCGCTCATAAAATATCTTAATGCTCATAATCCCCGAGGTCCATCCAATGACATCACGACACGAGCAGTTGAAGACTACATTTTTTGATTCCTCCTCAATGAGCACAATAAACTCATTGGATATGCCCAGCAGGCAGTCCACGTCTAACGACTGGCCAAAGTCCCGTGCACGGACACTCCAGGTGATGGCCCCCACGCTGAGCATTTGTGCATCCTTTCTGGGTTTCACCTTCTCCTTCTTCTTGGCTCCGAGGGTGATGAAGCTGAATTTGACAGCAGAGTCAATAGTAGCCGTGCTAACAAAGTTCTCAGCCAGGTCCTTAAGGTACTCCTGCCGCGTGCGGGTCGCCATGGCTCGGAACTTCTCAGACTTGTGCGCAGCGTTTTCTCCGTTGATGACCTTGGCGAGCAGGAAGTCCCTGAAAACGGCCGACTTTGGGAAAGTCACAGACTTGGGAATAGGGGGCCCGAACGGAGGCACGTCTTTGGACCGGGACACGGCCACGCTGGAAAACAGGAAGTCAAACAATGAATCACAAGCAGTGGTGACAGTTAAGAGAATAAAGAAGTATTGAACTATACGTACAATGAGCAGCCATTTGAAGAGTGTTGAAATGATATGGCTTTCGGGGAATTTATTTCTGGTGGAAAGACTGATCTCAGACTAATCTTCCTCTGTTCAACAAATGCTATGTTATTAACAAGAGTTGTCTTGACTTCAGAAACACTCGAGGAGAGAGTCGTAAGTCTTAATTTCAAGGTGTCTCTGAAGATAATAACTGTATCATCACTGTGCAGATCAAAAGAGCCTTGTGATTCCTGCACATTACTATCAAGTCATGACAGAAACCACAGAAAGCACTCAGCAGGCTATAATTAATATTCTTTCAAATTAAGTGTTCTTAAAAGTCGCTGCAGAGATGAGACATTTATGCAAAGCACATCAAAAGATAAACATATTTCCTTTAATTGTCTTGAGGATATCAATTTTCTTTTTATCCCATGGTGAGGCGCTCTAATGTTTAGGGAGTTTGAATCAATGCCACCAAATTCGGATATAGCATTTTTACTCAGTTAAATAGCCATAAGAGAGCCTTACAGGCCTGGTCCACGCGTGCTCTATTTACCTGTAGCAGACGTTATCAGTGCAGGGGTTGTGGACTTTGACGATGACAAACACATGTTGGAAATGAGAGCGGATGTGTTTCGGAGTAAAAGGAAGGGCCCCAGGCTCCTGGAACACTATGGTGACGATATCATTGCCAATGTGCCTCTTCCTTAATAACTATAAAAGGGAGAGAGAAATGGAGTCAAGTACAATACAAGGAGAAAAAAAAGCATCACATAAAGGGTTAATATTGTACAATAGTTCAAATGTACACAGTTTTATAAACATTCATTAGTAAAGATTACAATTTAACAGTAAATTCAATGTTTTTCTTTTAGGTGGGACTATGTAGGATTTGCTGATCAAAGATGGATAATAAAAGTTTGTCACAAATGCAGTCAAACTGACTTGTAGTCAGTTATAGATCTATCTATTTCTCTAAAATTAGCTAACATCAGGTACCATAAGGTGCTGCTCGTAGAACACCAAGTTACATGTAGCAGCAGAACCCTAAAGAATACTGAATTGAGGAAGAGTGTGTCTTATTTCTTACAGTATTTGCATACTTTTGCTTTAAGGTGTAGCCATTATGGACAAACCTTTTAAAGTATCAGTGTAGTTTTGTAGAAGAAAGCTACTGCTGCCTAATTCTGTCTTGCCTTTGATTAGACAAGCCAAGCAAAACAAAGGCTCCATTATATTACAATGTGGAATGACAAACTGAATGAGATTTCTATAGCATCAGCACCTTCACACCACTCTGAACTCGTTTTACATACAGCTTTTATTTATGATTCTGAATTGTAATGTAAGATAGAAGCCTTTTTTGTATTTCTAACCGAACTTAGGCTTTGTTTAATGAAGAAGACCTGTTTACTTAAACTCAATTTAGACTTCTGGTATTGCTGAATTGTGCGATCATTAACCTCATTCTCTGCCTGCTATAAAGTTGTCATTGAGGGTCAGCATGAGGCAGAATCCATCGAATGCAGGATTAGAGGGTTCAGTAGGTGAATTGAAAACGATGAAGAGAAAGGGGTGAGCTCTGCTTGGGCTAAAAGATTACCTCCAGGGATTAAATGAAACTATCCCAGTGTATGAAATACAATTGACGGAGGAGAAAAGAAGGGAGAAAGAAACCTCCCCTTTAATCCTGCCAATCAGACATTTTAGATACAAATGATACGATTCCATAAATTAGTGTGTAACTGTGGATCCTGTTCCTGGATATGTATACCGTTAATACATCTGCAGGGTGTACCTACTGATTTTACTATGGGCTCAAAAAGTACTTCCACTCAAGCAGTGCAGGGACTAAGCCTCTGTAAACCGCAGCTTTATCGGGCCATCGCTCACCAGTCTACATCCACTTAATTCCACTTGTTAGCGGAGGCAGACACAGAGGCCCATCTAATACCAAGTCAGGTCCGGCCCCTGGGGATGCATTGATTAAAATCCGACGGTGGGGTACCGTTACCATGGGGACGCTCATGCTTTCAACTGATAGGTCATTACCGTTGTGGAATGAGCCTCTGGGGAAGATTGGCAGGGTTCGGAATTGAAGATATCCTTAAAGGAAGCTGCTCAGGGACTTATTACCGCCATTAGACGGCGGCTCACCACACTGTAAAGCCAACACGGTGGTCTGCTGAAGAGGATTGAGTGCCAAGTGTGGAGTTTACTGACCTGTTGTCTGTTGTTGGGCGTGTAGGGTAGCATGGTGGACACGTGGAACATCAGCTCGTAGTCTTTGTAGGTGGTGTAAAGAGAGTGTGAGCCCGTGGAGTCAGCTGTAACACAGGACAGGGCAGTCAAGGTCTCCGGCCTCATTACTAAAAAGGCCATTGTGTTAGATAAGCCAAAGATGTAATTAAATACAAATTAAAGGCAATACACTTTAACCGATATTGATTTTTTATTTCGGCCTTTGTTTTCCTGTCCTATCTGTGGGTGATAATCTATTGCAGGTTATACAGTCAGTATGAAAAAGTACCTTATACAATCCAACTTAAAAAAAATTAAACTATCCCTTTATTGAGGCTATAACAAAACAAAAAACACAAAACCCCCCAAAAAGCAATATTGTCCAGAGCTGTGCATCTGCACTCAACAGGATTAGAAGAGTGTGGGCTGAAATGTGAGTGTTTTGTTTTGGTGTCTTTAATCTTACTCTTGTTATCCAGCTGAGCTCTGTACTTGGTGAAGCCTTTGAGCCGCACCCTCTGGCCGAGCAGATCCAAGAACTCCTCCAACGCAGGGCCGGCACTCTCGTTGTTGTACATCTCTTCTTCTGTGCTCTGGCCCGCCTTACAGTAAAGCACTCCCACCTTGTGCTGGAAGCTTAGCTGGAATGGGGAGCATACACAGACACTCAGCGGTTAAGTATTCTTTCCTGTTGCTGATATGTATCACACACCACCACTCGTTACGTGCTGCACATTGTGCACTCAAAAGCATGCGAGTGCCCCCTTTCCATCATGTCACGGCTAATGTGAAGGCCTTCATAACCCTTCTAGGAGAGAGCTGAAATCCTCTTTTGTGACGCCAGGCTATGGATTTTTGTGAGCTTGGAGCGGAGCATAAATCAAGTCAAGCTAATAGCTGCTACTTAAGAGCAGCTGTGGAGCAACGAGGGATGAAATACTGACACATAGCATGAGGAGAACTTTGCTTCATGACAAGAAACTCAAAGCTTCAATCAATAACATTTTGATATGTTTTTAAAAGACTATACTTAAATTCTAGACAAAATAACAGGCCTTAAATGGCATTGGCAACACCCCACTAATAATACTCTTGATTCCACCATTGTTCAGCAAAAAGTGCCTCAAAAAAGATGTCAGAAATAGTAGTGTTGTTCACAGACAAGCAAGTTAAACGGCACAGGTTTTCACGGGGAGTTTTTTAAACATTATCCGGAAAGGACAGGTCTGACATGAACCTGTCTCAGGAAGAGACAGGAAGGAATAAAACATCGGAGTAATTCTTCGCGCATGGAGAGAGTGAGAGGCCCTCTCCGCCAATATGAATTGTTCATGGTTTACAGCTCACTGATGCTGGCCAAGAGACAGAGCCAAAGGGGGGAAAAATAGAAGAAAAAAAGCCCCCCTGTTTGTCACCTGTTACCCAACAAATTCACAGCTAAGGACAGCGTGATCTTGACCCAGGGTGAATGTGTCACTGCGGCAAAAACGCTTCTATGAATGTGAAGGCCAACAAATGATCTTTAAACCGAAACAAATTGGAATTGTCTTTTCCCTCCGTTACAGGTTATGGGTTCCCGCTGTGCTCCCGACACTGTTGTCGTGATGACTTTCTCCATCAGGCCACCGCTCTGCACTAAAGCTCCTGCGTTTGGATGGAAAGCTATTATACGATCGAGCCCAGTGGAAATAGCCTCATGTGCAATGATGTGGTCTTCTATTTTTCATCCTGAATGATATGGACTCACTTAACCTCCTGCCCCTTTTAACGGACCTGCCGCCGAAGGCAAGGACAATCACATTGCCCTTTGGTGCAAATTTAGCGGTGCCTGAAAAGTGCAGAACCATCAGGACAAAAATACACATGAGTAATGCTCCTGAGGTAAAGCTCATTGTGTAACCGCCTTTGATGTGGTTTTTTGGCGGTATCAGCTCATGTCAAGGTAGAGCAGCCATGAAAATAAAGAATTATGCCATAAAACAGATCTAGTTTAGCTAAAATAATCCACTTGCTAAAGATCTGAGCATAAGATGCTAGTAAGCAGTTTTACTTATTATTTTCAATATTCCTCTATCTATCCAGCGCTGCAGGGTAGATGTTTGCCCCTCTTCTTCTCTTTCTTCCATAAATGCAAAGATAGAAATACTTAATGAGCGGAGAGAGAAATGAGGACACTGCTCCCTTTGGAGATTTCTGCGGAACACCTGAGGGATACAGCGGTGCCCTAACACAACACACAACATCGCTGTGACATCTGTCTGCACTGCAGTGTCCTCAATGCAGCAGACATTTAAAAATAATGCCTCCCAAAAACAAAGCTACAAGCTTGCATCATTACACAAACATTGCTATTTCAATTCGTGCTGTTTTTAGGGCAGAAGTTTTCACATTCTGCAGAAATCCCATCTAAAAAAGGGAATGTGGAACGTATAAGGGAGGAGAGAAAAGTCTCAGGGTGACTTAAAGTTAATCCTCCAGTTTCAATGTCGTGACAGGGGATTGATTTACATAGGAGGGAGTTGATTTTTCCCTGCACTGCAATAACCTCAGTAGGTGGTAGATTACAGTATTGAAGTTGAGGGACAAATCTCACTTGAGCCTAAATTATACATCAGAGTTGTCGCTGTGGGCATCAGAAGTGATTTATGATCCGGCAAAGGCTTTACCTGTCGACGAGTGGAAGTAAACTTGATATGGAGTGTTTGCAGTTTGACGGGTTCATGAGTTTATCCTTTGTTTAAGTTGCAAAACCCAGAACTGCAGAGGAAATGTGTTTCTTTCTAGTTGAGGAAGATGGTAAATTGTTCAGCATAATCGAGAGGGAAAGATAAGTGACCTTTCTCTGACCTCCTCCATGATTTCTTCACTATCACTAAACCTTTATCTTGTTCATTTTGCCGCCTTTATTATCTGGAGTTAGAAAATTAAAGCTTGAAATCATTTTTTTTTTTTATTTGAAAGCAGCTGATAAACAGTTTCTATTAAACAAGAATTCCATTTTCCAGATGCAACAAAAGATTCATTTCTACATCAATGTTTTTTCTTATAAAAATGTATCATTTGTGATTTCCATCACTTAAAGAAAATCTAATCTCAAAAATCTGATGAACTGCCTAATGCTTTCCCTGTCCATCTGGCACACTGAGAGTTCACTGTGATCTACAATGTGATCTAAAATACAGTCACATATGTTCTGTTCTCTTCTTACATCCAGAGCCATTACAGCAGTGCTTTCAGAGATATTCTTTCTGCAGAGCTGATCATCAGGTTCATTTGAAGGCTGCCTGGCTCCGGGATACTCTCATTCACTAGACTAGCTTTCTGTTCACCAAAAGAAAAGCTTTTTCACACACATGCACACACTCAAACAGAGGACTCTGCAGTGAGCATACACACAAGATAAATCCTGGGATAAAGCTTTCTGCATGCTGTTGAAGAAAATGATGTACTCAAACAAAAACAGGCCTGGCAGTCCGCTCTACTTTCTGAGTAGCTGCACTTCCTGTCCAAAATTAGCTTCCTCGCATAAACACAGTAGAGGGGCGGTGAAAGTCCAGTTTCATTCAAATGATTTTCGATTACGGGGTACTTAACATTTTTAACTTTTGCTCAACAAGCATAACATTAATGATTAAAACAGGACTGAACAAAAATACTGATGTCCAAATATAAAGTGGCTTCCACCGGGGGTTTGGTTTGAGGTCTGTGAGGAGGAGTGCGAGTTGGAAGAGCCCCACTTAACTCTCCTTCTCCGAAAGTAGTTTCTTACATCACTTTATTGCTTTTTTCTCCCCTGTGTGTCAGTTTCGGTCTTATATCAAAGAAGGTATCTATTCTGCACGCAGCCTCTCATACCAAAGGCATGAGGAGCTGCATGGCAGGTGAACAAATTCTCGTATCAGCTCCTTGAGATCTGGCAGGAAGCACTTCCTCGAGCACTTACTTACAAAGTTACTTTGCCATAATTGGATACACAAGGTCTGTCATCATCTAAAGTGCATTTAACTTGCTTTGGAGAGGACACTACACTGCTCTTGTTTATGTGTGTAACACAATCTTAATATACAAGAGGACACGGCTGACACTTTCTATTATTAAAAGCCTTTCCCCTGTCAATTGGAAGGAGGGGTTCATGCTAATGAATATAATTACACTAATAAGCAGCCAATTCTCTGATAGGAAGACAAGCAGTACAGCACCAGCTAATCCTCAATCCTTCCAATCCTGCAGTTTAATTAGATGAAAAATGAAAGGCCTTTAGATCACACAATGAATTCATCTCTGACACCTGTGACTATGGAGAGCCCATATCACTAATAGCCATTTTATTCAAACAGAGATAATGCAAGATGACATTCTGCGCCACGCAGACAGAATACCAAATCACCTGCTCTCAGACAGAGTAAGCTGTCAAAAGTGAGTTACTTTGGCTTGTGTCTGAGTGTCATAACGGCAGAAAATGTGAGTTGAAGTAGTTGATGCTGGCTGCAGAGAGAGTGGGATTCATATTGATTCTAATTAGGTGTGATATTGGCTGTCTTACGCCTCCATGCGGGAGCCTGTGTTCATCTATAATAAGCAGCCCACATATGGGATAAAGCTACCTGCTATTTGAAGTTAATCCCTTCCCCGTTTCCTTCTTTAGCTCACACAAATGTCAGAAATATAGACAGAAGTATCATATGATATCAATACAGCACAACATTCTGTAATTCTAGCACATTATGTGTAATACTGATATGTGGCACTGAAGGCTTCAGATCAAACAGCTGGAACATATTTGTGGATGATAATGAATTGGCTATGGCTTTACCTTATTTAAAGGTTAGATTTAATGAGGGGGATGTTCATCAGCTGGTTAGCTTTGATTAGCATAAAGGCTGTAAATAGGGGGCCACAGCTAGCCCTGCTCTTTCTAGTCGTATGAGGTTAGACAGTAGTGATTGACTCTATGACCCGCTGATGGAAGTGATGCACTATTTTTACAATGTCAGTATGAACTGAGAGTCTGTAGCAACATTTCCCCCCAAAATATCCTGTATTAGGTTATTCCTATTGCAAAAAATGTAAAGTGTCCTACTGCTGCAGTTTGACCTTAACGGGGGAGACACGATTTGACTTTTACTATAGAGTAGTCACATGTAATACAATGTATTGACTAGGGAGTTAGACTACAAAACAAGCTAAAACTGTAATTCATGACAAATTGTCCAATTGTGGCCGGATAATTAAAACAACAATAATTTGTTTTGCTCACTAAGAGATTCTGGGACCTGCAGTAACAACAGGACTCAAATAAGTCACTACAATCAGACAATAATAGGTCAGTTAAACTCCTTTAAAAAACAGTTAATACCATCAATTGTCATTCTGTCAATGCAACTGTGAACAAAGACAAAATAGTTGCACTCAACACACTATAGGCTTCTCAATGTACTCACCCCCTGCTCGTCCAGCTTGAGAAGCTGCTCCGGGACCTTGGGGGAGTTTAGCGACAGCCTCAGACACGAGATGTTAATCTCAGGGATGACGTATTCCAGTACTTCTTTCAGCGGCAGGCCGCGGGCTGTCCCGTGTCTCGCAGTGGACGGGATGGCATCCTCCAGGATGGCTCCACGGAGTGTGGTCAGCTGGCAGAAAAGACAGATGATAAAGTTTAATCATCGGGTGTGTTATGAGGTTTTGATGTCCCTTTGAACCAAATATTAAACGGGACTGTTTAAAGCAAAATCAAAAAAGGTTTTTTCTTGCCTTTATTATATTTGTGAACAGGAATCATTTGTTTATAGTTAGGTAGAAATAAATAGTTACTATGTGAAACTGCTCACTATGAGGTCTTTGGTTGAATCTCTAACACTCGTCAACCCACATTAAAACAATCAAAATAAATAATGACTTTTTGTTTGCGGGGGTACTGTCCCTTTAAGGTAAGGTCGGCGTGTGCATGATTACCATATAGGTCATTAGGGTCATTCAATCAGTGATTGTATTCATTTGGATGCTATTGAGCCATTATATTTGATTTCACAATGCTGTAAATGAAATGTAGGCTTATGTGCTAACTGTTGTGTGAGGCCGTTATAATATCCTTTTTATGTTATGCCCTATTATGTAGGGCAATGGCTCCATTACAGCGCCTTTGGAAGACATTAGGAACTCAAATTCTAAATAATTACGAGGGGCAAACTGAGCATTAGATGTTAAGTGGTATTTTACTAGTAAGATCGTTAAAGTGCCAGTAAGTATTGACCCAAGCAGCTTGAAGACCCCCACTCTGTGTCCCCGGTGTTGTTGTTTGGAGCATCACAGACACATTTACGCCCATAAATCTCATTTCCATCCACGCTGCCTGTGGATGTCAGCACCGCAGTCAATTGTTGTCCGACAGAGAGGCTTTCTGAAAAGCAGATTACTTAACAGACTTAGAAAGGATTGAGAGTGAGAGTGGGCCGGAGAGAGGCAGAGAGCGCCGGGGCTAAATGATAGGAGCACTTGCAAATAGATGCTCCGGCAGTTGGGGAGTTGAAATAGTGTCTGCGTGATACTTGAAGGGCTAACGTGACCCAGATACATTGTTTTATCGTGGGAGTGGTGCTTTACACCAAGAATGGCATCGGATATCAGTGACATTTCCCTGCCTGTCACATCTGTTGCACCTGAATTATTCAGTGGAAGAGACCACCCAGCATCAATCAAGGAGAGCTTTCTGTACCAACAGGGACCGTGGCACTGTGCATTTTAGTTTGTGGATTAATCACGTTGTGTGTACACGCGCGTGATGTGTGTGTGTGCGAGGCTGTGAGCCGGCGAGGACTGATCACGCTGACTCGGATTGACGACAGCATCAGTGTCTGCATGACTGACCAACAGAGTCACAACTGGCACAGACTCATTGTGCACATTAGGGTGCTGGGAGCAGCTTTACTGTAGGAATAGAGAGCTGCAAAGAGCCACCTCTGGATTTCAGGGCAACTGAAGCATTCCTGAACTTGAATGAGCCCTGAGCTGATCAACCTTAACTTGTCTTGCTGAATGCATATGTTGGGAACATCATTTAAAAGCATGTTTTCGGGCCTGTAGACAATTCTTCAATAGAGCGATACAAATCTACCCCTAATAGTTCCACGTTGGTTTAAGACAACAAGCAGTGCAGAAAAAGTGCAAATGGGGTATTATGGTTACCTGGCTGGTTCTGAAGGTGACTCTATAATTGTGCTGCATTCCATCTTTCTCCCTCCCGTCGTCCAGCTTCTCCCTGCGGATGCTGACCGCCACAGGTCCCAGATTTTCATCGACCCCAAAGTAGTTTTGATGTTCTGAAATGGGAAAGAATTATTTGAATTAGACACACATTATTACTGCATCGATCCAGATTTGTCAGAATAAGTGTCTTTATGGCCATGGGTGAGCTGTGACAGTGATTACAGAAAGCAGCAGGGATCCAGTGGAGATTTGACATTGATTCATTTTGGATTAGAGGTTGGCATGTAGTGGTAGCACTGGGATTTAGGAAAAAAACTAACAAATAGAGCCAGGACACAGTTTGAACCTGGGTGACCCGTCACCGACCCAAATAATCTGCAGCATGGCGCTTTTCACGCTATCAGAGCAAAGCAATATAAGAACGTTTTTGTGTTGCATGGTTCAGTATTAGAGATGAATTTGGGAGTCTGAATAAAATATTTGCTTTAGATTATTCATTTTCAAGTAAAGAATGTATAATCCTGCTGTTAAAGTTAGAGCTACATTTAAACACAGTGGTTACACAGTAAGTGTCCTTAACCACCAGGCCACCAGGAAGTCCCCTCAGGTCAGGCTCAGAGTATTTCTGTACTTTAGACAACATTTGAGTGTTTGTAGATTAAGCCATTATAAGAACTATGGCTAATTTCAGTGTCAACGTACAAATATTTGAAATGTGTCATAGCTTGCTTAAATAAGACACTCAAAATACACTGTACTTAAAGATAATATTGTGTGTATGAGAGTGTGTGTTTAGGACATGGACTGGAGCAAGGCTGCAGTGCCTTGAGCAAACAGCCCTTAATCCAGGCTAAAGCTGGGAGAAAGACCTGGATTCAGCCTACGACAAAGAAAAACCTCAGCAGAGACTTAAAGCGATGACATTCATTAAGAGATTTCTGCAGAGGTTTTGGCATGGCAATGTAAATTATCTGATTCTTGTAACGGTGGCATTAACGTGGGGGCAAAGCACATATCATCATGAATAATGAATTAGTTGAATGGAGGCAACGCGGAGTTAACTGCCAGAGGAATGCAGAGCTTGTCAGGGACGGAGAAGTGAGTCCAAATGCTCTGTGAGGCATAAGGTCAAATGATGGTAGGAGGCCTTGTGGCCTCGTTGCATATGAGCCACTAAGCATCAGAATACCAGCAGCATAGAGAGCGAGGCAGTGTGGACTGTAGTGAGAGCATTTTGTCAACGCATTTCTATAACATGTCACTGTTACTCATCACTTAGTTTTGACAATTTGCCAAAGGATGCAGACTGGATGAGTTTGATTGTCATGTCAAATGATGCATCGCTTCCATCTTCCTGTCACTTCACACTTCTAAAAAGTTCGGCACATGTTTGCCTCACTTTTTTGTGACTCAAAGACTTTATTTAATGTCAAATGTCTCCATAGGGCATGGTTAGGATTAGAAGCTTTCAGCAACCTATGACTAGCAATGCACTGGTTGATCTGCCACCATCTGATACATTTGCACATTGTGCCGTATGATGGTTAAAGTCAGGCATACACTGGCACAGACTGTTATGTAAAAGCCATACACACACCGCATGTCATCGATAAGGTAAGGGTGCAAGCTGGAGATTTACAAGTCGAATCTGGAATGTGGAGGATCAACCTTTCTTTTCAACAATGAGGTCGAAATCAATTGGCCAAGTAAAGTTCAAAAAGTTGCATCTCTACCTGTTAAGCTCGAGTGTTGGCACTGTAATCCAATAAAAAACAATTACCTTCCACTTCCTAAAAAGCTATGAAACCCCTGGTTCACCCTCTATTGTATATCTCAATGTCTACCTACACATATATAACCATGACCTGTGTGTAACAAGTCTTGGCCCGTGGGTGTGAAGGAAACACTGTGTCCATTAGGGCGGCCTGGGGACAAACATTCCTGTTGCTAAGGGAAGGAGGACTTTAGGCAATCAATGGGATCAATGTTCAGCCCGGGTTGATAAAAGCTAGCCCTAAAGTGGTGACACACAGCCATTTTTGTGAGATTGAGTGTGTGTGCCTATTTTTATGTGTGTGTGGGTGTGTGATTTTTGTGGTGAACCAGAGGTGATGACAGACTTGTCTTTCTGATAAAACACCTCATGAAAAAAGGGCAAAGGCTGCTTCCACATACTGTGAAAGAGGCATCTTCTGTTAAAGCTATAACATGAGAATGATGCTGACAGCAACACAGGGTATTTCTATTATACATTTGGCTGCCACGGAATGAGGATAAAAACATAATACAGCTACACCAGGGATGCGTTAACTATGCGTGAGTAGGCTCAGTTGTACAGTCTATCATACTGTAAGTAGAGCAGATTACTTTACGCTGGGTCTCAATTAAGTTTTCACGCTGTCACACTGAAGAGTATTTTCCCTAACACAGAGATTCTTTTTGAAGAAGGTCAGGCGTCTCTCAGTGTGAAAGGTGAAGCAGCTGTTTTCTGGGGAGGCTCAAGAATGGGTAACCCAATCTGCTGAGAGCGTCTCACAGACAGTGGGGAAACAGATATGTGAAATGCGGTGATGGGTCGGGGTCTGCGTAGTATTTCCAGTGTCGGCCATGTAGGTGTTTTAATGAGGGGACCTGGGACCTTGGCATAGTTTTACTGACCCTAAAGTTTCATAGGATGGGGTCGTCACACCCCTGCGGCCCCCACGGGGAACAGCTGCAACACACCCTCTCACTCACCTCTCTCTTCTCACATGACTAATCACTGCTTCTCCGCGGGGTTCGGAGCAATATCACAGGGCGGACATGACCGTTCTTCTCCCGTGGAAGTGAAACACACACCCTTGCGCCAAACACAAGACTGCTATTGTTCTGGCCCCTTATTTCATCAGGCCCTAAAAAAATAACCGGGCCGGCAAGATATCTGAGGCTGTTCCATTTGGGAACTTGCTCACACAGCGTTGTGCATAATTTAAAAGGAAATGGATTTGGCCTGGAAAGTTTAATAATTTTTAACATTTAGTCATTTCAATCCTCCTGTTATAACTCTGTTTAACGGAGAAATCACACATCATCATCATTAGCATTCCTTACCTCTGCCGTAGAAGAATTTGTGGTAGTAGTATGCTCCGAGGTCGATGTGCTCAATGATGTAGCGTTTGACCTTCTCCCTGTGGATAGGCTGGTTTTCTCGAGGCACCTCCAGAACAGAGACTCCTGCGTTGGTGCAGTGGGAACTTAAAGAGGATTCGAAAGAGCAGCTCTCCGACATACCAGTGTAGTTGGCACTGTTGGCTCTGGAGAGGGAGATCTTCCTCTCGCCCTCGCCACCGACCTCGTTGCGAAAGTGAGGACAGCTCAGCACTAAGCCGTTGCTCTTCCGGTCCCCGTCATCAGCGTCCAGGTTCTCCTTCGGGTTCAACTCCTCCCTGCTGCCCAGTGGAGACTCAAACATGGGTGTATTTCCACTGCTACATCCAGCCGCCCCACTATCTATCCCTGCTCCGGGTCCAGGTCCAGTCATAGCCATAGCCATAGCCAACGCTCCACCTACGACTCCGCCCCCGCTTCCTACCACAGCACCAGGCCCGAGTCCAGCGGAGGCAGCTGAAGCCCCGGTGGTGGTGTTCTTCCTCTGACACAGGTTGGCTCTGCCTGCCACCGCCTCACTGATGTTGAAAAGAACACTCTGGACGTCATAGTGCGCAAAGCATTTTTGGAAGCTGAGCGGCCGCCGGTCATCCTCTAAAGAGAGCCGCAAGGCATCACTCTCGCTCTTTATGGTACGCAGCTTCCTGAACAGGGACGTTTCAGACGATTCAGATTTAAGGCGCCTCATGAAGGACTTGTCCGGCTCCCGGCTGTAGAGGAGAGAGTGGTCTATGTAGTCGTAGCCTGGAATGTGGACTATCTCACCCCTGGCGATCTGGGCTGCTGTCTGCAGGCTGGGGGAGAGTGCGACGTCGCAGCGCAACAACTCGGGGAAACCCATGGGCGGTATGCTACGGCGGTCCAGGGTTTCCACTTGGTAACCCCTTAGCATGGTGAAGAAGCCTTCGCCTGTCAGGCCCTGGCGGTCAATGGAGGATGTGCTGCCGTACTCACGATGCAGGGACGCACCAGTGTTTGGATTGACAGCGTGCTGGTCCATTATGTCCTCAGAGTCAATGTCACTAATGGTTACATCGCTGTTGCTGCGTTGGCGGATAGGATGGAGACTCTTCAGCGGTGAGTGGCTGAGGAGGTCGCTCAGTGTGTATTTGTCAGAGTAGTCTACCTCCAGGCAGACTGACTCTCCTTGCTCCAGTATTTCCACACAGTGTTCTTGCTGGCCGTTCTGAAACACTGGTATCACGCTCTGATAGTTTGGTGAAGGTCGTCCGTCCCATCCATCGCTCCTTGGTGGCCATTCTGTCGCTCTGGCCCTGACGCCCATTTTAGGCATGGCTGGAGTTCCATTTGTTTTATCAGGTTTTCCCTGCATGTTGGGGGCTGGTGGTCCCATGCTACCATTCAGGGCTTTGAGTTTCCTGTTGAATAGCTCCTCTGACTGCATGGCTCTGTAGTATTCTTCTGGGCCTCCCACAATTCCCGTGAGGTTTGATTTGTTATCCGTCACAGGGCTCAAAATACTCATATCCTGCCAGCAGACTCCTTGAAGAGCAGACTTTCAGGACACTTCTTCATTACATTATGTGATTTGCTCACTGCTGAGCGGAGGAGGAGCCTCGTTCCTGAGTCAATGAAGCAGCCGTCGTCATAACTCACAGAAGGCGGCTGGCACGACGATCGACACCCAGCATTTGGATGTCAAGGACAAGTGTCTGAGGGGCGCTGAGGCACAGCGGAGCGAAGTCTTTTCTCACAGCATGCCGTCAATGCAGAACGACAGCTGGAAGAGTTGGATCTGTGGCACGGAAACAAAAACAGAGAAAATGTTAGCACAAGGCGAGAGGGTTAGCACACTTACCAAGACATTTTCATTTCAAACGTAGGGAAAGGAAGTTCTGTTCCTTAAAATGACCCCAAACACAGCGCATTCAGTTCAGCTATTAAAAATGACTGCACGGCTGACCTAGTTTGTCTGTACCCTGTTATCTTGAAATAAACTCCCACTAAGGGGTATGTAGAGCTGTATTAGTTTTGAAATTGTGTGGAGCATATCATCGAAGACAGCTAATTAGTGTATTTTCTAAGAAGAGCTGGTGCCATTATGGGTTTATAACAAGATAGATGGATATCATTGTTGGTGCTTCCAGCCAATGCCTAACAGATGGCGGTGAAGCAAATTACAGCAACAAGAGGCAGATGTTCGGCTAAATGTTCACATGTACCAATATCTGCTCCAACCGCTCGCAGCATCATCAAGCTGCAAATTATACAGAAGGGTAGTTTTGCATATTCATTCCCACTTCGCCTTTTGTATCTGATGGAGTTGATTAGGAGGAAAATGAACAACGACCCAATTAAGTAAATGGCCTATGACGTATAACAAATTCGCGGAAATATGACGTTGTGGTACACTCCACTATCATAACTACAGAAAATTATGTTTTCAAGTTTAACCCTTGTTCAGTTTTGTTTGTTTATCTTGGGGAATTATAATCAGAAAAAGAAAAGGTTGACAACAGCAGTATTATTCATTAACCTGAACATCTGAGGACAGAGAAGGAGAGTGAAACATTGGTCGGCTTGTCCTAGAAAAACCACTTGGTTCTCCATTAGCAATTTATAGACCTTAGAAAATCAGCAGAGTGTTGGTCATATAGACTTGTTTAAAACAATTTGACATGGACAATGTAATAAAGATGATAACAGACAAAGAATGCACTGTAAGGAAGTGAGCAACTCTTCTCTCATCAGTCCCATCCCATGCTATGAGATATGTCACAGGGTCCCGGGGGGGGGTGAGTGACTGAGGTGCTACGCTGGATTCATCTCCTCAAACACTGACTTCTGCATGGCAGATTACACCATGCCACAATACAGACACCAGGTCATCCTACATTGGCCTAAATGCTTTTCTCATGTTCTTTGGGACTGGTGGTGTGCCTCATTCCTCCCTTTTCTGCAATCATGTGAAAACCCCATGAGTTTTAGAGTAAACCCTCCACATCACAGAGAAAAAGGGCACTGCTAGTTTCTTTTTGCTTCAGTGAATATGTGAAGGCAAGTTTAAGATGATTTGTCTTTGGAAGGTTTCTCTCAGTTTCAGCTCCGTCCACTTGCCTTTAATGTATTATATATTTTGCTACCAGACAACTGTTTACATTCCACATGTAGTTAGGGAGGAGGGTAAACTATTTTGGGATTCAAATGTGGGTCACATCAAGATTAGCTGCAGACCGACAGACTAGACCAAATACACTCGGGATGACCGGGAAATAATAAAGTATGCGGCCAAATACAGGTTAATGCAGGCATGACCTAAATGTGTAAAAGTAGATTGATAATGATAGCTCCTTCTGCCAAACTATCCACAATCCTCTCCCTCCCATTTCAGACTGGTCTGGTTATGAAACCACTAACCAGCTTCATTCACAACATAGAAACTGTATTGCCACTGTATTAAACAAAGGTTTGGAGAGGACGGCAAGATTTTGTGTTGTGTCATGTGAATGCATAACGTAGCGACAAGCACTGCTCTGGGAAATATGTCTGTCTGTTACAGTTGGCGTACGATGAATAATGAAATATCTCCCGGGTTGTAGTGTTCTCCTCAACAATGCCAACGCCTTATTTTCAATGCAGATTACATCTTTATCTTTGTCTGAAAAAAGGCTAACATAGAAGATGATGGTATCAAGTTGGTTCTGATCTGACAGTGGAAAAAGTGCTGATCATTTGATTAAATACAAGTATTTTTACCAGAGTGTATAAATACTCTGTGACCAGTCAAATACATAGAAAAAGCAGCATCCTAATAGAGTGAAAATACTTGCTAAATGCAAAATGGCCTATATCAAAATAATACATACATTGTATTACCGGATAATTATTGATGCTTATTATCGACACAGTCTCATCTTTATCAACACATGAATCAAAATCTGTTTGATCATGTGTTATTTAACACTATTCATAACATAAAACAAACAGTAACAACAGCTATAAGACAAAAATAAAAGCAAAATGTTTAATATTTGATTCTAAAAATTGTACAGGAAAAGTTGTTTGAAGAAAACGTAATTATTTAAATGAAGTCAAAATTCCTCAAAATGGTTACGATTGCAGTACTTAACAATAAATATGGTTGTACTAACATTCCAGCACTGCTGACTGTCTCATTTAAAAAAAGACGAGCTGTATGCCGATGTGCTCGTGTAAGCGGGCCCCAATGTTACCATTTATCTTGAAGAATGACCCTTTTATAAAATCTAAATCTGTATGTCTTTTGTACTGTACTGCATATTGTAGAAGGATAATTGTTTCTGAAATATTTTTAAATCCTAATTCTCAACTTGACAAAAGAGAGGAAATGGGACCACTGCCAAATCCAAACACTGAATATCCATCACCCCGAGACATCATGCGGGATGCCAAATGAAACAAAGACTCTTGGGAAAATGGCTGGAAATGTATTTGAGGTGTCTATAGGTCAACCAAAATATATTTGTCTAAAAAGCTCAGGTCTTTTTCTCAGGCATGACAGTGAGCAGAGGTGACAATATGGCCGTCTGCTGACCAATGGCCAAATGGCACACATTGACTCAACACAGTCCCTTTCACACTCACAATTAGAGCTAGTGACAGCAAAATGTGCCACCTGTGCAAACAGCTTTATCAATGGGGACACCCCAACAGAGGCTTTAACGGATGACTGAGAACAAGAAGAACAAAGAAACGGACATACTGTAATCTCAAAGCATGACAACAACACAGTGTGAAAGACTATTCACAGTAGTCTGTGGCGAGCAGATAGACAACAAGATGGAGGTGTAATGCTGTGTCAACACAGAGAAAGAAAAGAAAACAATCAAAGTTTTATATTCATTTAAACTATTAGGAAAGAATTGACAAACTCAAAATATAAAAATAGCAATGAAAGCTTAAAAAACATTATGTACGTATGTTTATAGCACATGCATCTGTTAATAGTCCACACATTTATTTATATATTATTTTGTCATACAGTATCTTATTCTACTGCACAGTATTTAATTAAACAATCTGTTTCATCTCATTTGATGTATACAGTTTACTTTTGTCATTTGCAATATGTTCTTGCACTATTTCATGTCTCTTCTCCTTGTATGTCTTAAGGGGATTTTATGCTGCTTTGTTGAACATGGAGCATGGGAGAGCAAAAAGAAACTATGCTGTCGCTATTGTGCATGTGGCAATATAGTCTGGAATATTTGAATGGAGCTTCCCTATTTAACCTCCAATTCCCATTTATTTTTAAATTAGCGTAAAAAAATAAAGGTAAAAACATAAGAACAAACAAAGTTGTTGTCCTCATAGTGTCTAGCGTCCCCCTGTTTGTGATCTTACACAGGGTCAGTAAGGGGTTAGCTGGCCCTTATTTCACTGTGAGGGCAGGACAGGATAAACTGAACATGGTGGTCCGTGTTTCCTTTTCCTGCCTTCTATTAGCCTCTTCCCCTGTGACAGTGATTAATGAACACAGTTGTACCATGTTTCATTCCACATCAACCCCCCCCCCCTGCACCCCCTACCAATAGAGAGTGCCACAGGCTACTTGGTCAGCAGAATCCGTCTTCTGTGTGACCTGAAGGAGGCACTTTTCTGCCCTTGCCTTTGTGTCTGTGTGTGCAAGGGAGGCAGCAGATGGAGGGTGGGCAGTGTGCTTTGCTAACAGCCCTTTATTACTGGAGTAATGCATCGCCATTATGGGTGTTTAAGACACAAGGCCTGGTGAACAGGGGGAAGGGATGGGGAAGGAAAAGAGAGGCCTAATTACAGTAATGAACTCATGTTCTGTCTCTGATGTTGGATAGTTCATCCAGGGAGGAGTGGCCCAGCGGTTCAGACAGGTCTGAAAATAATCCTCTGACACTGTGGCCTGATTAAAGGCCCGGCGGATATTAATATGCTGTCAAAAAAGTTAACGTTCTGTCCATCGTCCCAAGATTAATCGTCCACTATTACTGATATTTCACCCGGGCAGGACACACGGAATGATGTCGGCTGTGACAGACTCACTAGACAGAGTGACTTCTCATTAGTCACTTCTATGACTCCTAGAAAACTGTCCTGTGCTCATTGAGAGAAAGTTCCTCTTTGCAAAGCTGCTGATTATATCTTTTTGTTGCAGCGCTCCAAGTCCTCCATCTTTATTTTATCTTATAGATCAAACCGGGTAGTAAGGTAGCAGAAAAACACTTCACTTCTCAACAAAACTGAGCTATGAGTATAAATAATTGCACTTTCGAAAAAGAGGTTTATGTAAATGATGTCAATGCAAGGATGTTCTACAAAACGGCACTGCATATATTAACACCAAAGCTCCATTCGATGCCAGATGCAAACACATTTTAAGCGCAACATTATTAAGATTGCTACATTCAGAGCTGACAGCACTTAAGGAAATTAGTCACATACTTTATGCTCAAAAAGCAAGGGCCTTGTCATGAGCCCTGAGAAACTATTCTTGAGAGGAATGCCAAATCCTCTGAATGGTTGTCAACAAGGTCCTTTTCAGGTAGCCATGATTTTCTAAAAAGCCAAACCCGTCACTTGTCTTAGACCTCGGGTAACATTTGAAAATATCGTCTGCAGAATTAACTAGTTGATGTGTGAAGGTTTGGTAAATTATGTGTGCGAAAAAGTCATCTGGGAGTCACAATTATGCAAACAAAATATCACGATTTGCATATGTGTGGCCATCAAAGGCGCCATTAAACTGCATGTCTCTGCCTGTAAACCCATTGCCCATCATTACAGCCTATCATAATAAAACAGCATTACATTATTTAATAGACTCAAAGCGGAGGCAACAGCCTATTGTAGTTAAAAGACACATGGCTCCCAATTAAACCAATTCTATTCAAGACATGTTTTTCACTTCCTTGAAATGTCACATTCCTCTTAAATATCCTCCTTAGTGTCCAGCACCTCGGGTCAATCGTGTTTATTTTGCCCCTAGCAAGATGCTGGGCCACACGGAGCCCTGGGGTGAACACAGACCTGTAATTATGGACAATTATCTTTAATAAAGCCCAGAGTAATTGAGCCCTATTAATGCTCCTCTGTTCTCGGGGAGCAGGAAGTAGTAGCCGGCTTCGTCCCCAAGACGCCGCGACCTCCCGAGTCGAGGCCAAGCTGCAATGCAGTCATCCTCCCCTCCCGCAGCCAAATTAGGGTGCCATGTAGGTTAGAGGCCAAGATGATTACACCCATTTTCTAGCTCATGGTCTTCATTATGTAATGAGTCAGGCAGCGTTACTATGTGAAGCTCATTTACAAGTCTTTGTCAGTCCATTTCTTTTGGTTCCTTTTTACCGGCCTTATACTGCTTAGTGCTGACAGGCTGCAGCCAATCAAACGTCTGAAGTGTCACTCTGTAGCTTCGCTGCCCGACACTTGATTCCTCAATACAAAACAATGAATCACATTCCATGTCACATCAAACTCAAATACAATCAAATCTTCCTTGCACACAATAATAGTGTTTCGTCCTCCGAGGAGTTTATTTATAACAACGTGGGAGCTCTGTTTTCAATCCTCTATTGAGAGCAGCTGTTCCAACCTTGCGGTGGGAATCAGAGGGGAGTATGCGATAGTTTTGAGCGATATTAAATTCATCGCACTTGAAGTCAGGGAAAGAAGGGGAGAACCAGACACAGGCATTTCCAATCTGATGAAAACACTTGTGTTTCTGCTTCAGTGGAGCGATTATTTACCTTAACTGGGTAAGCAAAGGAGAATGGGAGGTTAAGAAGAGAAGTAAAAGTGGTGGAGTGAGAAGAAGACAAAAAAGGAATGG
Organism: Notothenia coriiceps; assembly: GCF_000735185.1. Lineage (NCBI taxonomy): Eukaryota > Metazoa > Chordata > Actinopteri > Perciformes > Nototheniidae > Notothenia > Notothenia coriiceps. The sequence continues at coordinate 387,521 of NW_011365643.1, read as the reverse complement.
GAGTTTTGCCAAACCTAGCTCAAAGAGATTCCTGCAATTAAACTACACAACCAATTAATTGGGTGGTGTTATCCTCAAGAGTTCATTACTGGGGCCTGGGAAAACAGGCATACCATCTTCCCTGTGTGTGTGTGTGTGTGTGTGTGTGTGTGTGTGTGTGTGTGTGTGTGTGTGTGTGTGTGTGTGTGTGTGTGTGTGTGTGTGTGTGTGTGTGTGTGTGTCACTGCTTACACCAACTATGAAGGTATTGACCAAAAGAAAACCAAATGCACCATTCAACGTCTTCCCCTTTCATCTGCTGCCCGTACAATTCAACCTCACAACAGGGAGGAATCTCCCACCAGCTGACACTCAAATTAGCACTGATGCTAAAGCCCTGCCATTAGGCGCCGATCCCGCCCCTTCCTGAACACAGCGATCCCTCCCTATATCAGAGCCGGTAAGAACCCAATCATCTAACTCCACCCTCTCTTATTGTGGTCAGGCCACCAGCCGAACGCGCCAATATTGCACGCCGGGAGTAATGCTGAGGTTTTAATGGCCAGTGTGAAAAGAGGGTCACACCCTCAGTGGGAGGTAAGGAAACCAACAAAATGAGTTCCAGCCAGCTGCCTCATCGAGCCCGATATGTGGAAACAGCAAACTATATCCAGCCTGGTTATCATTTACAAACAAGGATAAGAGGTTAAAACCAGACACGTTTACATTTATTTAGGTTAAGCAGGGTTGTATAAGTGGTAAGCTTCTGAATTAAACATAATACTTTGCAAGTGGCTGGTGGAAATGTGACAACAACATCCTCTATCAGAGAGGATAGGGGCTGTATGTCAGTAACCAAACAGAAAGGCAATTCATCCCCAACTTCTCCTCTTCATGTCACTCCATTTCTGTCATTTAGAGCAACACTATACTCAATTTGACATCCAATTTGGCTTGTCCTCAAAGGGTGTGACTTGAGGTCTGCACCCTCCGCGCAAAAGGGTGCAATTTGCAAGTTGTGGAAACATAAGGCCAGAAATCCTGAGGTGAAAGTTGAAATGAATAGATGCAGATGCTCCAGCTGCAGCTTGTGTTACAGGAGGGGGAAGATGATTTAGAGCAAGTCCTGGTACTGCTTTACAATGACAATAAGCAGACGAGGAGCTAGTATGTTTGTTCTCTAACAAACATGGAGACAGAGTGGAGGGATTATTTTCTTCCAACAGAGGAGGGGTACAAATGAGGAGAGGAATGTGTGCCAGCCACTTTTATGATGTGCCAAAATGAGAGTCCCATTACCTTAAAAGTCTCCTCCTATCTACCCCGTCCAAAAGGCAGGAAATCCATGAACACTCCAAGTAAACACGCTTAATGTCATTTTAATCATTGGAGAAGTATTCAAATGCATTTTGACATATGCTGTATTTTATACTTAGGCCATGATTTAGGACCAGATTAACGCAACTAGTACATTATCAGAGCTGATGTCTCAATGGCAATATGAAATGTGACAGGTTTAGTAAATCGCTGTGTGTTTGTGGACCATTCTCATGGAATTACTAGTGTATTGATTTAGAAGAATTGCCTTGAAGTGATTTGTCTTGGTGTCAAATTTGGTCCACCTGGCTTGAAAATAAAAAAAAACAATAGCTTAACAAGGAACATAGCTCCAAATCTGATAACTCAAATGTGGAACTGATCATGTTAAACCATACAGAGTTGCTTTGGCTCTGTTATTACTGTAGGTTTAATCTGGTTGCATTCATCGAAACACAATGCAAAACTCAGATGATTCAAACTTGCCATATTGCCTGAGTAAACATGCCAGTTCTGTTTTTTAATATACAACCTCCATGTTCTTAGCTTTAGACCACACTGACCATTTGACATGATGCACACAAACACACACGGTGAGCTCATACCAACATGACAAAAGGCAGAAGCAGAAGACAGTTTTCAAAGAAGACAAGTGTAAGTTTGTTTCTGCAAAAAAAGAGGGCAGCATGGAGAGGGGGTGAACAAAGGGAGCTCCTGCAAGAGCAAGTAGGCGATTAGAGGCTTTCTGTTTACATCTCAGCGCACACAGACCCGAGTTGACCCTACAGCATAAGAACAATCAGTAGAAGAGATCAAAAAAGGAGGTCAGACAGCAGCACGGAGTTAACATGCACCCTCATCGTCTCATCATTCCCCGGGCGGCCGGCCTAACAATGCACTGTGGGAAATGCCCAAATTCACGGATGCCCTGTCAGTGCCCCAGGTGCAAAGACTTAAGAAGAACACACAGGCTCTATCACACAAGCGCAGCAGTGTATCCAGGACTCTATCCTCTGGCTTGAGAGCTACTTCAAAAGAAACTCTTTATACTCTGTCTGCATTTTGATCTATATAAAACCCACAAGTTAGAAAAACACACTTTGCTTCAGGATTGAAGAGACGAGACTGCAAAAAAAGGAAGTTGTTTCATACCAGACTTCAATACTTTCATAACAGCGTTGGAAAATTGAGCAGCTTTCCACAGATATAAGACAGCTGGACTGAAAGAGGCCATGGAGATGAAGCTGCACTGTCTGATATCTGTGGTTACACAGCTAAAGCCGAGGTCACTGCCCTCCCACAAGCCATCTCGCCACACCTCATCTGTCAACAGTTGTGCTCTCACGTGTAAAATTAAACAAAAGATAGCTGTTTGCTTTGCCGCGGACTCTGTGGTTCGGACTGGTGGTTATTCCTAGCCTTATCACGGAGGCAGCTTATACACGAACATGAGTCTGTTTTCCTACGCCACTGAGTGCACCCATGAGTATGCTCCACTTTGTGCGAGCAGTAGCTCCATCTGGAATGTCTAAAGCGCGGGGGTCAGCCGAGATCCGACTCCATCTCACTTGGTTCAGGGAACAGTGAGTATTTACCCAACAGAAATGGTCAATTCTTTTCATTTCCTGCACACATTCAGATCTCATAATATCTACCATATGCTCAGTTACAGACAAAGAAAAGGGGTTCTGCCAGTAGAGAGTGGTTTGTTTCAAGCACTTTGATTGTGTATAGAAGCCAGGGAACTAAAGGGGGGGAGCCATTGTCAATCCAATTATGTGTATAGTAATCCATGCAACATGAAGGCACATATCTTTCACTTCTGCTTCTCTCCAAACATCAGTTGAGTCTTCGAAAGGAATTGATTGTGTTGTGAAGCACCGCAGCAGGTTTTGAAGCCGCGCATGTTAAAAGGGTTGAAAAGCAACAGGTTTTGCTTCAAAAACAATCAGCGTGTCACTAGCATTTTGGCATGCTAAATGCTCAGTAAGTATCCACTACAGATGTTTTTTAAGTGCTTCAAGAGTCACGAATCTGAGCCAATACTCAATCAAAGTCATTTCACGCAGTATTTCTATTGCAAACATAAAATATACCTTCTTGTGCAATTTCTAAATTCCAATGTCAGGTAGTGCATTAGGATGACAGCTGTTGATAACACGTACAATTTACCACTGCAGCTTTGGAATGAAGATCTTTACGGGCCAAGATTAATATAATTACTAACAGCAATCCATCAAGTAGGAGGTTAACCACAGTCACAGCTCTGATGCTAGCTTCAAATAATCACACTGACGAGGTGTAGGGCAGAACTATGCAGTAAAGTTACGTTTTGTCAAGAAAAGAGCCCCTATTCTTGAGTTGGAGTGGGTCTCATATAAAAGCAGCACAAAGCAGTAGTCCTAGCTGTAGGGAGGTGTAGTGTGGGAGAAAGACAGGCCTTCTCCTGGCTCCACTAAAAATGGGAGTCTCCTACCCTGTGGCCCTGCCAGCTGGCTGTGTGCCCAGCGCCTGCCAGGCAGCACACTGCCATTGTCCTTTAGTTGTTTCAGGGTGATCTCAGAATTAAAATAGACAGGACTACAGAATTTGCCAGTTTATACACACATGAAAGTACAGCACTGCGGCAAACTGAGCCCCTCAATGCACTGAGTTAAAAAGATTTAAGTGAGGTTGTAAACTTGGTAAAGGATCAGCTAGAGAGTCCCAACTCGGATACAAAATTAATGAACACCGAATAATATGACTAATGGAATAGCGTGTTATTAGAAATGTGGTTAGCGGTGCTATCACGAAGCACTTAGTTGTACGTCAGGTAACATTATGTAACAAGCTGCATTAGTATCACAACTGAGACGCACATGCATAGTTTTAGATGTCACTCCCACGGCCTTTTCAGGTCTCATAGACTGAAGCTCCTGTATGCTCCCGACAGAAGGAGGCCGTGTTTGTTTTTGGCTGCTCTAGTGGAGCCCCGTGAACACAGAGCACTGGGCTGTGGCCCTTCTCCAAAAGGGACCATCTGTCCCCCGAACCTGGGCTAGCCACACCGGCTTTCAGTGCTATGGTGGGACAGAACTGGACACGCAGGGTTGTTGCGACCCAGCAGGCCTCCAGAATAAAACCAGCACCTATTTCCATCAGCACACATCTTTTCCTCAGCATGCCGCTTACCCTGCAACCTCCAAAGCAATGACAGCAGAGTGCACTTTCTCAGGAACAGAGAGAAAGAAAACAAGGAGAGGAGGGAAGAGATGGTGAGAAGAGGGCTGGCATTACAAAAGGGAAGCTGCTAAAAGATTCTTTGAGTTTGGATCGAAAGCTCTGGGCTGCCTCTCCTTTTGCTGAGGTCAGTAAGAGTCCACATAGTCACATTAGCAGAGGAGTAGGTAAACTGTGAAACTGTTAAGATTGAGAGCTGACACGCTAATGCACAAACACATTCACACACATCACTCAGGCAGGAGCATTTATATAAATGCTGACCAGCAGAGCAACCTCACAGCAGCGGAAACGTATCTCCCTTATTTCAACCGCGGCACACATTTTCTTTACAAAGTCTTTTTTTTAGCCTCGGACTAGTGTTGCTGACAGAAGTCTGGCGTAAGATACAACAATTGGACTTCAGGGCAGCACTTGGAGGTTCCACAGCTGACACAGGATAGAGGTTTAGTCAACCGGAGGATGCGAGGGGTGGGGAGGACAGCAGTAAACACGGATGAATCACGGGTTTACTCACCCTGCAACAACTTTCTGTGCAGCGTCTGCCAGAGACACAGAATCACAAATTCCTCTTGTGATACACCCTAGAGGCTAGACTGCTCAAACATACATACGACTGTCCTAAAACAACAATATGCTCACTTAAGAGATTCAAGTCAAACTGAGGTCAATATGCATTATTTAGCCTTTACATTTTTTCCTTCGAGGCCGTCGAATGAAAACCAACATTAGGTATCAACTGTTGCCATGCTTACCTGATTAAGAGAATCCATTTTCATCAGAGCTATAAATCCTAAGGGCAGACGACTCAAAGCCATGAGAGCCGCTGTGCTAATGAGCCCACTGTGGAGATGCTATCCAAGTGCATTAAATCCATCAGCCACTTGTTGAGAGAAACCCGCCTCGCTACACAGCAGAAAACCTCGAAAATAAACAACCCTTCCTTCTGCGCCTTTACCCAACAACACGTCCGGGGAGAAAATGGAGAAAAATAGACTGAAAAGAAGCTAAGAGTAAAATAAGGAAGAGTCTGCCTGCCATCGGGGAGTCAATATAGTGAAATGCATACAGCTGCCCCTTAATGCTCACTACCCTCTCCCTCCCCCCTGTGACAAAGCCACCAACAGAATGAATGATACATTAGCATATGTAAAGGAAAGTAGGTGGCTGTGCTGGGTGGGGGAACTGTTGGAAGTTGGTGGTTGGGGGGGAAGGGGTGGGCCGTGACATTCACAGCTCCTTGGGCTGACAGGAAGGACAAGGGAAAAAGAGGGGGAAAAGCTATTGTTACAGTGAAAAGGTGCCCAGGCCAATCCTGTGCCCTTCCTTACGAGTGCTTACATTTGGAGCAACAGGAGATGGAGGAATCCACTTATCGGTTCTGAACCACAGCTTGGTACAAAAGTCTGTCTGACTAACTATGACTTAAACACACTAAGATAAGAGGAAAAAAACACAACCAGAGAGGGAGAATTGCCCCTTATTTTAAAACTGATAATCCGTCTAGCACATGCCATATGCTGAGCCTGCATATCTTTACCTCCAGCAGAGCTAGGAAACAGACAGCAGGGATGTAAGGGGAGGAGAAGCAAGGAAGAAAAGTGTATGAGAGTTCATCTCTGCCTCACTGCAAACAGCTGTGGGTTTAAGGACCTACACACAGCAAGCCGGAGAATTAGCGGCAACAAAGAATGACGACAGTGTGCTCAAGTGCAGCTTTAGTGAGAAGACGTGACGCATCAGAGACTGCAGCTGACAGACAGCAAGCCGCAGTCATGTAGGTTCTGCACCTGCACGGCGGGGAATAACAAGATAAGTGGTATATTACAAGTTGCAACTGGCAAAGTCAATGCTTGCATTCAGAAAAAGAGCCTAATGCAACACAAAAAAACAATCCCATTTGAATCCCATTTGCGGTTTCAAAACAAATTTGACTATTTAATCCCTTTTCTTCTGGTGCCTGCAACCATTATCAGCTTGGAAAGGCACCAGAGTGATGACAGCCCTTGACGCCTGCTGATCTACACAGACTGTAGGTGTGACTTTTCTGCCATGTCATGACCAAGTCTACAACCAATGTGTCTTTATGAGGAGATCTAGGTCCTTTCATTTAGACCAAAAATAAAATGTAATTCACACTGACTTGACAGAAGAAAAAAGGAAAAACAACAAAGGATCAAACTAATCGACTTCTATGGGAACAGCCCAATTTTTTTTTTTTTTTTTTTAAATGCATGAGAAAAAGTAATTGTTTTACTATTACATACACAGACTTCTTAGTAGCAATTTCCTCTTATGCAAGCACAGATCAGCTGGTTTTAGCTGTAGTCTTTGAAATGTTCAAATTCGACAAGACGTAAGGTTCTGTCATGAAGTGTTTGATCAGTTGCTTTTTTATGACGCTTGTTGTTTGAGGTCAGCCCAGTGTGTCATGCCCCTATATCATTGTGAAAGTGAAGCAGTCTTGTGGCTAAGGGTTTATGGCTGAAATGCGGGTGTGGAGACCGTTATAAAACCCTTCTCAACTACCACTGAAGCACTTCTGAGCAAAGCACTTTGAACAACTGCATGACCATCATTAAAAGCTACACTTGTGCTTTACAATAACTAGGTATGAATGTGTGTTTATGTTTATGTGACGCCAATTATTTCTGAAGACGTCAAACTTCTTAAGACGCATAAACAGGGTGAATAAATTACAACTCTGTGAGGTAAATTAGTTTTGATGATAGATTTCTCCTTGTGTAGTGCAACATAATTGACTTTCAGGGAGCTTAATTGGAAAAACACTAAAACAGTGTCACTCTAACCACTTCCTGATGACTACTTTGCTCTCTCTGGTTGGAGGTAGGAGCATGTTAATAGCAGGAAGTGACAGACTTTAATCAAGCTGTATGAATGGCAGCAAGTACAGGTCTTTGTGCTACAAACTGCTTTGATCTCGCCTCTGCAGGCAGGTTCTCAGCTTTGATTCAAACTAAGGGGAAGGAAAAGGGTTTTATTTGAAGAGTGGGAAGCCCCAGGAGGTAACACTTAAGAGTTCTTGTCACTGCATCCCAGCAAACTATTCATCAGCCTACACACATGTGCAGCAGGGCTTGTGGAGAAACACACAATCCCACGAACACTGCTCGTTTGCACATGGACGTCCGGGTCTGATGGGTAATTTACACACCAAGGGTAGTCATTACACAAACGGATACACATGCAAAACGACAAACAAACACTAAAACAACATCTTTCACAGCTCATCTTTCAAATGCAGTGTGCAGAGTTTTGACAGATTTAACAAAATATACAATGATGAATGTTGCTTTTGAAAGAAATGTACACGCTAAAGAGAATTTTCTTTGAGAAATGTAAAGTATATTTTCTTTTATTCAGTTCGGAAATTAAACAAATTTGGGATTTTTTGCTGGCCACAACATTTTTGTTGATTTTTCAAAAGGACAAAACCTTTCTTCAACATTTTTAAAAGATGCCCGCTTTGGATCATAAGGTACACGGTTTAGCAGTACACGGTTTAGCATGAATGTCGAGCACATATACATCCTGTAACACCACAATATGGTTTTTTTACACTTCTGATGTTTCAATGAAATAACAGAGATGGTAAACATGCTATTAAGTTAACTTTAGAGGTCTTGCAATATGGATTTTTTTTTTTTTAAACTTGGACAGTCTTGGTAGTAGTTGACTTGTTTCCAGTTCTTATGCTAAGCTAACCGGCTGCAGCTTTGTATGTAGACATGAGTGGGATATCAGAGTCTTTGCAAGAGAGTCTAAATGTGTACATCCCAAAATCTTTTAACATTGCCTTTAAGCTTTAGTATTGTATATTCATTTCAACTGAAGAAGTCTAAAAGATTGTTTTCATCATATACATCAATATGTAATAAATGTATTCCCTTACTTGTTCAAAGTATTATCACAATACATTTCCACTTAACATTGTCTAAAATATGTACGACTTGTTTTTAAATCAAACACTCTTACTGGAGCTTGTTCTTACTCGAAAAGCCCAGAGGGCAAATCCTGTCGTTCTACAATCAACCTGGTGAGACAGCCCCGCTCTGCATGCTAGTATGGGAGCCATTGAGGCTTGCTTCATAATTACAGTACTAACCTAGTTAAAACCGCATAATGTGATAAGGAACTAGGGCTTCTGCCTGATTACTTCCACCGGGGAACATTTCATAATCTACCAAGAGCGAAAGGCACCTGCATCCGCTTAGATTCAGCCCTCATTCATGAGGGTGTGACGATAGCCAGGCATGCGATCCATTTGCTGTCCAGTATTTTTAGTCCTGCTGATAACGGCATGCTGTGGGAAGGCAAGTTTCTCCTTAGTGATGCAGAGTAGGAGAGGGGCTGTTTAGTGAAATGGCCTGTTCCTCCTGCAGAGAGGAAGGGAGGAAAAGCAGCTGGCAGGCAACAGGCAGACACAGCATCTCTGAATGTCACTTCTCTCCCCTCTCCGCCCCCCTCCTCTTCTCTCTCTCTCCACCTCCTCTTCTCTCTCTCTCCACCTCCTCTCCTCCTCTCAGTTTGTTCCGTATATGTTGTCTGAATTCATCAGAGAGCAGGAGGCTGAGCTGCCCCCCCTCCCCCCCCCATGCCACTCCATCTCTACGAAAGTGGAAGACTGGAAGGGGGTAGTTGGCATATGAGGTGGAGGGGTGGAGAGTAAACAGAGCCTTCGCATCCCTTCATGTTGTTGCTAGGCAACTTTTACTGCATATGACAGCCTTGAGTGACAGCAGACCTCCCTTCGGAACAAAGACAGAAAGTTGAGGCAGAGAAAGGAGAGGAGCAGAGAGCAGCACAGTGACGAGGGGTGATTTGGTGAATTTAAAGCAATAGAAAGCAACACAATGAAACAAAGGTGAACCAAGATGATCAAAGTCGTCCACTAATTTGGGGACCCACCAAGAATAAGCTAAATCTGACGAATCAGGACATAATTATTATTCTGTTACATAATAACAGAATAATAAAGCAGATTTGACAAATAATCTAAAATAATATAACAAAACTACTCTATGGTAACTACTAGGGAAGATACAAGAACATACTTCTGCTACAGATAAGTTGATGCCAAAAACCTTAAAACATGAGTACATGCAGGTACAGGGCATCAGGACTCAAGACTCAATCTAATAACTATCCAGGCTTCCAAGGGACAACCCATTAAACTTCCATAATGATGCTACATTATGAACTAAATAAACGGTTTAGAAATTGGCAGGCGGAGAGCTAGTTGCCATAATGGTCCTGTTCAAACTAACTGCTACATTTAGGCACATTTGAGTAGGAAATTAGTATTGTGCGCGAAGGTCAAAACAGTATTAAGATGGTAACAATTTGAGGTGAAACTTAAAAAAATTGTGTTTTATAAAAAATAATGTTTCCATAGTAACCTCAAAAAGATATTTGACCTGTTTAACGTTTAACACCTGCACTTAGCGTCTTATAACTACTAATGCCAATCTTTTTTCCTCATCAAAGCAAATATTTCTTATTCTACATGGCAACAAATGTCCCTGGTATCAAATATTAAACGTATGCTATTTTGACATCCCTAGACATGGCAGATTTTGCATTGTGTCAAGGGATTGCAAGCCTAAAGGGTTGAGAACAAGACTTGAACAGGACAGTACTTTTTAAAACACTCTGCCATCAGTACAAACAACGTTATATCTGTTTGTACCTAAACTTAATTGATGTTGCTGTAATCACACTGCAGAGCACTCTAATGGACTCATATTTTAACACTACAACACTGCCACTGGCACATTGAAGATGTCTTCAGTAGTTAAGTCATTATCCAAGTCTTGTTTAGAGTTTGCACATACTCTCTCATTACCTATGAACAGGATCTGTAGAAACTCCCGAGGCAGAATACCAGCATTGCCACCACAAACTCCAAACTATACTTTGGCAAAAGTTGGCAGACACCCATAGTTCCGGCTCAGCACATTTTGTGTGCAGCACAAATGACGTGCTCCATCCATAGGGCATATAATAAGGCTTTTACTTGACGATGGCAGGGGCTAAAATTAGCACGAGAATAATGATCCTGGCCAGAAAGCTGGTTTTCATTGGAAATTTGGCAGAAGGGAGAGCTCTGGATGCCAGATCAGAGGTGCTGCCGTACAGATCTGTGCAAAGGGAGCATGAAGTCAGGAAGCAAAGGAAAGTTGACACTGGAATCCATACAGTTAACAGCAGTTTGGGAAACGTTGCCAGTGTTTTTAGATGAGCATGAAAGATGCCATATGCCTGCACAACATCTGGCGAAAGTGGAAAGCTACAAACAAACATGCAGTCTAAAGGCCAGGACACACCAATCTGACAACAAAGAGCTGACACAGACGGACCCCGACTGTTGCGTCGCNAATGATGATACATATAATCAAGTCTTAAATCAGACTTTATAGTTACTCCTGTTGTAAATTCACAAGATACCCTAGACTAGAGTATACAAAGTCATTAAAACTAGTTTTAATGACTTTGTATACTCTAGTCTAGGGTATCTTGTGAATTTACAACAGGAGTAACTATAAAGTCTGATTTAAGACTTGATTATATGTATCATCATTAATCAGAATCTGTAGTAAGTAACTAAAGTTAGTGTATTAAATAAATGTAGGGGAGTAGGCTACAATTACACAATTTACCTCTGAATTGTAGTGGGGTAAGTAGGCTACTAAGTAACATTCTATTTACATACTCAACTAAAGTACAAGTAGGCTATTTCTAAATCACAAGTACAGTACTTGAGTATACAAGTTAGCCTATTTCCCACCTCTGGTCAACAATGTTAGATCTTTATGTCAACTTATAATAATATATCTTGAGTATTATCATAAAAATAGCACGTTTATTTATTTTAACAAACCACGTTCTCCAAGTAAAATCTATAGAACATATAATGTTTAATCTTTTTGAAAAATAGAGATCGGACCATCAGTAACAGATCATCAGTCTTGTGTACAGATCAGTCCGATAAAGTCATGCCAAAACAGCGACATTTTACGCGATAAATACGGGTTTAAATATCAGCATTTGCCACGGAAGGCGAGTGGCAGCTGCCGTAAACCTTCTCTTAACTCTTAACTTGTGGCATTTACTTGCCACGGCAAGTTGTGGCATATACTTGCCACGGCAAGTTGTGGCATATATAAGTTGTGGCATATACTTGCCACGGCAAGTTGTGGCATGGTTGTGGCATATACTTGCCACGGCAAGTTGTGGCATGGTTGTGGCATATACTTGCCCCGGCAAGTTGTGGCATCTGTGGCATATACTTGCCACAGATACCACATCTGTGGCATATACTTGCCACAGATACCACGGAGTAGCGGCCTCTGTGGCAGATGCCGGAAGTACTTGCCACTGCCTGCAGATGCCACGAAATGAGCCAGGCCCTACTGGAAAATCTGGCGTGCTCACATCAAACTATAAAACAGGGTGCACGCTGTGTCCATGTGCAAGTAGTCACAACAGATCAGCTTCACGCCCATTAAGGTGATCTCACCTATCATTTGGAGTCATTTGTATTTGACTGAAGCACATTCGATACAGAAAAAACGCAAAAGCTTTGAGGTCTGGTTTAAAAATGTGGTTCACAGCACCATTCAGATTGTGTCATTCAGAGTTCCTGGAAGGTCCATACCCAGATGCACGCCCAATTTTTTCCACCGTATTCTCAGGGTTGTTATATATCCGAAAGAGCAGATGTCTCTATTCTGATCTGTAGAACAGATGTGAAAATGTGATAAAATGTCATATCAGGTCTCTCACTTCCTTGCAGTGAACTCTTTTTCCATTCTCTAAATAATTTTGTATGACCTAACAACACTCAAGTCTCCAGCCGTGCTTGCAACTCAGGTTTTACTCAGACAAAGGATTGCTGGCAGTGTCAGACATTCTTGAAAATGCTAAAATGCTGATATTTAGCGGCATATTTATACACTCAGATTAGACTTTTTTGCTTACTCTGAGCCAAAATGTCAAAAAATCGTATGCAAAAGTGCTTGTTGGTGATGTTTCAACTGGAAACTGTATTTGTTGGTGCTGCGATACTGTTAGAAATGTTGCTAACATTTTGTGTACCCTTATTTATACTTTACTATATGTCATTTCTGAAACTTGGGGTACTTCAATCAAAACAATAACAGATACGGATTTGATCACATGACGTGGAATGAGCTGTCTTCATCGTAAACAACTGATAAATGTTCACTTATGAGGTAATGTATTAGTTGTATTAATGTAAAGTATATTCATGTTTATTTGCGTTATGTCACTTTATAATGCTAGCTAACGTAAAGTTAATTTGCTATCTTAACATTAAATGAGTTAAGTACCCATACAGCTATCCTAGCTAATGTTGTGTAGCAAATTCAATAAAAGCAAGACAACCATAAGTAGACAATAGAGAGGTAAGTTGACTCCCTTAGCCCCCTCTGACATATCATGTGGTATTAACTGTGTTTCCCCAGAAGCTAGCGAGGGTCTAGGGAAATTAAAGTCATTTTTAAACATTTGAATGCATAAATGTTGCAAATTAAAAGATTGAGTGAGATAGACAAACATTAAAGATACATTCATTTAGCATATGATTCAACAGCACCAGGAATAATCTTTACAAATATCATAAAGTTGAAGCAACACCTCTTTACTTGTGTATAAATAAAATCTGAACATTGTAACCTTCATGAAGCAAGGATCGACTGCATGGCTATTGGGTTGGATGGCATTCGCTGTGGTCGGGTGTAATATTTATTACTTAGCACTAAACATAAAGCCCAGTTGAGGCTGATGGGAAGATTGTATGGAATATAGTCTTAAAACAAAGAATGGGACACATTTAACACATTTTAGACGCTAAATGAATGGTAAAAGGAGAGACTGAGGAGAGACCATGAATGTCTGTACCAAATTGTGAGCAATCTGTCTAGGCATCAAGAAACAAAATGATGGCAGCCTTTGATCTGCTAGTGGCACAAAAGGAAAGTCAAGGGGACACCAATATCATTAGGTTCCATCCTCAAGGCAACATTATGTCCAACATTTGATGGGAATCCACCCAATAATTGTTGAAATTCTTTTTGATTGACTACCCAACATTTAAATCCCCAGAACCACGATAAGAGCAAGGCTCGAAATGACCTTGGTGTTAAATAATTGGCTGTGTTTACTGTATATCTGAAATCTTTTTGCATCAGTATTTATTTCAGACTTCATCTTATCCCCACCTGAGGGATTTTCGTATCACATTCTTATACTGCGATGTGCATCAGGGTTTAATATCTCCCGCTTCACATGCCAGATGGTGACATTTATGTCTTTATTCAGCATATCAGGAAAAGTAATAAACTCTAATCTATAAAAGCTAATAAAACATAGAAACCAGAAGATTTTGATTTGTGATTTTAATTAGTCTGCTTGATAGCAGGACGTTATGTTCACCAGGAGCAATGAAGCAAACACTGAATATTGGTATTCTGCTGAATAATTCATTAACCGGTTCAATAAGTACAAATGAATGTTCACTTCTTCCTCTGCCGATGACAGCTCCCTGTTTATGGTGCAGGAACACAGCTCCACCATTAGCAACCACCCCGTTGTTATGACGGATCGCTTTGGCTACAATTACATAAACTGAATTTGCCATTAAAATAACAAGTGTTCATAGAATATTTTCATATGAGTCCCATATCAGAAGTACTTAATCACAATATTCATTACATCAACTACACAACCTTATTTGAAACATTAGCCGTCTAATACTGAGATAATAAGAAAGCTGCTAGGAATACATTACACCATAATATCACATTTTTGTAACAAAAATGTATTTTATATTAGTCTTAATGGACTGTAAAGCCTGATGAAGACAGCTCAACAAACATCTGCGGACATCATGTTAAGACCTCTGACTCCGACCATCATTTTTAATCCTTTACTCACACAATCAATAATGTACAACACAATGAGGTTAAAAGCATTTGCATATAATAGCCATCACGAGATGAACAGCCTTTAATCACATGCAAATAAACTAACACCGCTCAATCCTCAGATGTGCTGTTGTGTGTTATTTACTTCCTTACTTATTTGTCTTGGTTCCCTGGAGTGAAATAACAATTTGTGCTCACAATGCGGCCTGTGTAATTTATGTGAGCAATAACAAAAGTGTAAAGCTCCAGTAATGATCCATACGTCGAAGATGAGCAAGTCGGCTCTCTGTCGCCCGCGATCCGGAGGTGCATTAGATTCATGCCTTTCCATCAATGTTACTACCTCCATTTTACATGCTTTCTACATCCAAATTCTCTGCTGTACAGATGCAGGTTTTTTTTCTTTTAAACACACTTTCTCTCTCTCTGCAGATACATTTCTTTAATAGAATTTGTCAAACGTTGTAGGGCAAAATATTTCATAATCAAAAATATAACCAAAGGTTGAACCACCTTTTTCTGATTTCTGAGTTATGCCTATTTCAATGTATTAATATTTAGTTTATATCAAATAATTCATTAATCATTCCCATCAGCCTCTGTAATTTGCAAATAGTAGCATGCTAAGCTAAGATGGTGAAAATGGTAACATGCTAACAATGCTGCATGTGATCATTGTTTTTCTGAGGAAATTAGCATGCATGCTTTTGATTTAGCTTGAGGCTGCAGACTCTTAATGTCGTTACATACCATTTTCTATCTCGCTGTAAGTCATTATATTACAGTTCATGACAGAGTTTGGAGAATATTTGGAGTGCATTAAACATCTGCTAACAATGCTGCATGTAAATATTGTTTTTCTATATATATTAGCATGCTGTGGTGACACCATGTGGGACCATAATTCACCTTGTTTATTGTGTTGCCACACGGACCCTTTAGTGGGAACACCTGTTGCTTTAGCTTGCCATTCCTGCTAGCTTGTGATACAGAGCAGTTCATGTATTAACCTAATGGAGATGAATGGATAATAAAGATTGGAACTCCATTCTTAATACACCGCCTCCGACTCCCTTTCTTCGGCACCACACTGGTGACCCCGACGGCTTCGAGACAGTTTCCGAAGTCTCAATGAACATGGCTAATTGCGATGTTTTCGTAAAGCTGCCGGAGTTTTGGGAGAATGCCGCGGCGGCGTGGTTTGCACACGTGGAGGCGCACTTCGCCTGCCGGCAGGTCCGTAACGGGGACCTGAAATACTACCATGTCGTAGCAGCGCTGGGAAGCTCCCCGTCGTCCAGGTTGGTTGGATTTATCACAGACCCCCCACACCATGGCAAATATGAGGCGATTAAGGCCCTTCTCCTTAAGACATTTAGCTTATCTGCTAAGGAGAGGGCCCGCCCAATACCTGACATTCAAGGCCTAGGGGACAGCAAGCCATCTCAGCTAATGGAGAAAATGCTAAATCTGCTAGGTGGCGAAGATCCCCGGATTTTATTCACGGAGATTTTCCTGCGTCACTTACCTTCCCGGGTCCAGACGGCGCTGGCCAACACGCCTGTCACGGAGCCCCGTGCCTTGGCTGAGGAAGCGGATCGTTTTTTCCTGGCTACACAACAGCCCCGGGCGCCGTTTAAAAATGGCAGCACACTGCTCCTAATACTAGGATGGGTCAAATGCAGAGAAACAATTTCCCCACGGGGATTAATAAAGTATATCAAAATCAAAATAAAAAAAGCCCGGTGCAGAGACGTTAGCAGCGACGCTCAGTGGCCCGTCTGTAGGCAAGAAAGCATGGCGGAGGCCGGACACGGNGGCTTGCCGCCCGAGGTTCCTGACAGGCCAGTCGCCGCCTGTTACGAGTCCGCGAGGTACCAATCCGAGGTACAACGCGAGGGTACCAACGCTTGAGGCGGGAGCGCGTGTCGGTTCCGATCCTTACAAAGTTGTGCGGCACGGGACGCATCTGTCCTCGCGGGGAGCATCACTGCCACCCACGAGGTGCGGTATCGACGAATCACTTTTCCGTCTCTTCCACCCGTCGCTGTCCAGGCCTTGAGGCCGGTGTCAGACTCGTTGCTCAAGACGGGGGCTGCGCTCGGGCTGTCGGCAGCATGCGCGCGCACGGTTCACACGTGTGCCTCCTTCTTTTGCAATTCCGTAGTGGTTTGTCGGAAAGAATTGCAGGTACTCGGTGTTTTTTTAGGCGAGGCTCCTCCCCTTTTTATTTACAGGCGACAGTGTTTTAGGGTCGACTTTACGAAAGGAGGGCTATGCACGCTTACCCCTGGCGGCAATCGCCAGCAGATTGGCGCCAGGCACGGGTGTCCCCGCTCCAGAAGTGAGCTGCGCCCTTGATGCGAGGCACC
>NW_011365643.1:364655-370633 GCF_000735185.1 Notothenia coriiceps | reverse complement strand
CCCAAACCGAACGGCGGGCTCCAGTGCTCAGGAGTTGTGGGGGTCGGTATGTCGTTCCTCCCTGCCATGCTGATTTTGTTTATGTGTGAATTCTGGGGGGCTTGTGTGGTGACAACATGTGGGACCATAATTCACCTTGTTTAATGTGTTGCCACACGGACCCTTTAGTGGGAACACCTGTTGCTTTAGCTTGCCATTCCTGCTAGCTTGTGATACAGAGCAGTTTATATATTAACCTAATGGAGATGAATGGATAATAAAGATTGGAACTCCATTCTTAATACACCGCCTCCGACTCCCTTTTCTTCGGCACCACAACATCCAGTTTCTGCTATGAATAGATCTGTGTACAGTAGCAAGCGCTCATAGAAGAAGTCTCTCTATCCATTGAATAACTCAATTATTTGTTATCTGGTCTCTCAGTTGAGTCCTTTGGGTGCTATATAAGTATCTGATGGTTTCTTGTTTAATATTAAAGGTCATTTTCTGCTGCTAGAGCTGCAAGTCTAGTTTTCCTTAATTCCTGGGTTGCCCACATTTAGTGATCTGGTCAGTCCATATTCTGCTTCTGGGGTTTTCCCCTTTCCTGTAGTCTTTTATATAGGTGTTTCTGTACATGTAAATGGTCTGCAAGAGCTAAAAACCCACATTTTCTGTTCCACACAACTGGGCTCCTTTGTTTACTTCCGTAATATAGTGACATCACTATATCTATTGGCTAGCGCTCCAACACATTGTACCTGATAGGCTAAGGAGCAGGACATCTCTAGGCAGTTGACCAATCACAACAAACCGGCCAGCTAACTAATCAGAGCAGACTCTGGTTACAGATAGAGGGTGAACAATTAACATAAAATGTCCTTTTGAAGTTTTATGGATCAGAATCCATTAAAATTATTTTGAAACTCATTCATTTGTTTACCACGTAGGTTTTCCTTTGAGACATTGAAGCCAAACACACATATATATGGATCTGAATCTGAGTTCAACCCAATAATACTAATAATACTTAAAGTAAGTATAATTTCCAGGCTCTTTAGGAATAAATCTGTCAACAGTCTTGCCAACAGTGTTGTTGCCCTCATACAAACAACTCTTGAATGTCACTTGCCCTTGGTAAATTAGAGTGGATTGCTAGTAAATGTTGCTGCTGTCTGTTGTTCCTACAGATTTATAACGTCCAGCGTCCTTGTATCCATCTCATTACTGTTTTACATCTGAATTAGGTTACTGAATGAATCCTCAGAGGCCGCACCCTTCGAGGTGTAGCAGGTCCAGCCAACCAAATAGTGTCTGTGGTACCTTTATACTCGCGCTAATTCCCGGGAAGAGGAATTCGTAAATCGGAATAGACGATTTCCTCTCCCGGCGGGGTCTATGACATTGGAAGCTTCCGGGATCCCTGTCGGTTCGGTTAGAGTCGATTACCTCTTTTAACGATTTAAGAAGCGATCACCGCTCTAGGGCCAAAATCAAGTGGCTTCTAAAAGGACACAGTGAATGGCGAAGGGGGCCCAGGTCTGCCGACGCGGTTGTGCGGACAGTGCCTCGCGGGGGGCGACGGAACCGACTCCGCGTCTAGCAACAAAAAGGACGCGATGTGTTGTCGGGCACGGTCTCTGCAATCCGCGCTGCGAGTCACCGGGCGTAGACATCGTTCTTCGTCCCGCCTCCGGCCTGGCCGGCCAAAGCTCGGCCGCACGCCCTGTGGCCTCCTCACGAAAAATTGGTAAGTGCCAAAGCCTGTTACCGATTCGTTTACGTAGCGGGAGGCACGGCCGGACATGTTTGGGGGCCCTTTGCCTCACCGGCCGCGGTCCATCACCGGGCTCGACAGCCGCCGTGCCCGTCCGAGGAACAAAGCAGTCGCTGTCGCAAAAAGCCCCGGACAAAAGACCACCGTGTGCCCTCGAGTTGCCCCTCGCATCAAGGGCGGGGCCAGCCTCACTCTGGGAGCGGGCACGCACCCGTGCCTGGCGCCACTGCTGCCTCGATTGCCGCGACCAGGGTAAGGTGCAATAGCCCTCCTGTCGTAAAGTCCCGACCGCTAAAACACTGTCGCCTGTAAATAAAAGGGGAGGAGCCCGGCGCTAAAAAACACGACCGGAGTACCTGCGATTTTATCCGCAAACCAAACACGGAATTGCAAAAGAAGGGAGACACACGTGTGAACCGGGTCGCGTCGCAATGCTGCCCCGACAGCCCCCGAGCGGACAGCCCCCGTCCTGTGCAAAGAGTCCTGACAACCGGCCTCAAAGGCCTGGACAGCCGACGGGTGGAAGAGACGGAAAAAGTGCATTCGTACCGGCACTCGTGGTGCAGTGATGCCTCCCGGAGGACAGATGCCGGGTCGCGGGCCGCCACTTGGTAAGATTCGACGGACACCGGCCTCCCGCCTGCGAAGCGTGGTTACCTCGCGTTGGTACGCTCGGGATTGGTACCTCCGCGGACGTCGGTACAGGCCGGCGAGGCGTGTCAGAAAAACCTCCGGGGCGGCGAAGCCAAAACCCGCTGCTGTCGACGTCCCCGAGTGCAGCAGGGGGTTTTTGGCTTGCCGCCGCCGGGCAAGTCACGAGTCCTCAACACAGCCCCCCCCCCCCCGCCCCGCGCCGCGCCCCCCGCGCCCCCCCCCCCCGGATACGAGCGAAGGAGGGACGGTACCGGGACTAAAACAAATACACACTTAAGAACCCCCCTGGGAACACACCCTGTGTACACCCGGATTAAGTGGAACATTACACAACGGGTGTGCCTGGGAAAATCACCCTTGGTGGACAAACGAAATCGAACGGTAGGACGGGATCCGAAACACTATGTCTCGTAAAAATATAGATTGGATACCTCTACTTACTCTATTATTTCTACCGTTGAGGTAAGAAATTATTGTGGCGGAGGATGAGGGAAAAGAAGCCGGTGGTGTTGTAAGGTCAAAGACGGGATACTTGAATCTAGACACATGTCATCGTTCGCGGAGTATCTCTTCAGAGAGAATAGGTAACTTATGAGTTAATAAACACATAGACCAGAGAGGTCACTGTCAGGAACCCACGCGATATTATGATTCATCAGACTACCAAAGAACAAATTATAATTTCCAGTAAAGACGACGATCTCGACGGTTCAGATCAAAAGAGAATTAAGGACCGCTCAACCGGGTGTAAATCGACTAGACCAGTCAGGTATAAGACGAAGACCCCAAAAGGGGAAAAGGACATCAGAAAATATAATCCACAAAGACATGTACATTACCAGACGGTTCTCGATTTTTGGGTGTAAAAGACAAGGTGTGTTGACCGAGGAAACAAATGAAGGCAATTATATCACTGTAGTGATATCAGATAACCGATCGCGAGGTTGTGTAACATGGACTATCCCGATTCCTCGTCGTGTAGAGATCCGTCAACTGGTTAGTGTTGTTTTGCCGGTCGATTGATTAGTCTCGTCTGAGACCCAATGTCTATCTCCCACTTGTTAATTGTATTTTACAGGAAAACTGTCAGAAATACCTAGTCTTAGGTAATTTTAATAAAACCTGAGATAAGTAAACAAATGGTGCATCCAAAAGGAAACTCTGTAACTTCGGTTGTGTGTATAATATACCTAGACTTAGACTCAAGTTGGGTTATTATGATTATTATGAATCTCATTCATATTAAAGGCTCCGAGAAATCCTTATTTAGACAGTTGTCAGACGGTTGTCACAACAACGGGAGTATGTTTGTTTGAGAACTTACTAGTGAACGGGCAAAAAAAAAAAGGGAAGCCATTTAATCTCACCAACGATCATTTACAACGACGACAGACAACAAAGGATGTCTTAAATATTGCAGGTCGCAGGAACATAGGTAGAGTAATGACAAAATGTAGACTTAATCCAATGACTTAACTTAGGAGTCTCCGGCGTTGAGCGTAGACACACGATTCACGACCTTTTTGTGGGGAGGGGGAGGGGGTGTTGTGTGTGTGTGTGTGTGTGTGTGTGTGTGTGGTGTGTGTGTGTGTGTGTGTGGTTGTGTGTGTGTGTGTGTGTGTGTGGTGTGTGCCTCTCTATGGTGTGAGTTTGCTAAGTTTGGACGAATGAACGGTTGTGTGTAAGGGGGTGTGTTTATGTGTGTCGCTGTTTTCCTGTTTACAGTGTTGTATCTGAGAGCAAAAGTGTGTGTGTTTCCCTTGGACTTATGTCAACGTCCCACCTTTTACTATGAGTTCACGAAAAAGAAAGAGACCGGAGGCGAGAAGTAGACAAGAAAGAAAGAGAAAAAAAGGTCCCACTTAAGTCTCTACGCTGGCAGCACCTCATAACGAAGAGAAACGGAATTTGCCTATAACCCCCCCCCCCCTTTAGAACTATTTTTGACGATAAATAAGGAGTAGAGGCGCGACGAAAACCCATAACCGAAAGCGTGCTTCGTGTGTTGTTTTGTGTACGTTGTGTTTGAATGTTTTGTATTCAACGATGTAAATGTGTGGTTGTGTGGTGCGTCGTGACCTTGCATGTGGTTGTATACACGTTTGTATATCCCCATAGTACACACAAAATTGTGTGTGTGTGTGTGTGTGTGTGTGTGTGTGTGTGTGTGTGTGTGTGTGTTGTGTGTGTGTGTGTGTGTGTGTGTGGTGGTGTGTTGTGTGTGTGTGTGGTGTGTGTGTGTGTGTGGTTGTTTATTACGACGAGTTTACGTCCTTGTTCTGATCTTCATAAGAGGAAGTTTTCCTCCTTTATCCTACGTAGGTGTTGGTACGTACACTGCTGATTCGATAAAATTTTCTCGCGGGAACAATATGGAAAACCGCCCAAAGGAAAAGGACTTCACACCAATTATTTCCAACAACACGTACATTTACCAGATGCGTCCGATTGTAGGTTTCAGGAGGATGTGTTGAGGACGTGACGAAGCTTTATGGTGGTATACTGGGGAAAAAACAAATGAAGACATCTAATTGCACTGTAGAGATTTTTACATTACTCAGAGGGTGCGAACAAACAACCGTACGAGTATACACTAGAACGAATCACGTTCCTCGCTCGAAAGTTGAAGATCTAGAAATTCGCCAAACTGGGCGTAATAGTGTTATCTCGTCGTCGATTGGTTAAGCCTCGTCTGACCCGACACCAACAATCTACTCACACATCTCCACGACCCGTCCGTGTATGTCACACTCTTTCTACTTCTCGTACAACAGACTACACATAATCTTCGTACCTGCTACACTAGTCATTCTCATGTTTTACATTATCACATGGACTACATACACGTATACTATACGACAAATTATAGTGTGTGACTATGGATAAACATTACGGTCTTAATCAAACAAACGACATTCAGTCTGTCCGTCTTGAAGGATTACACTAAATTCCACACATTTACATGTTCGATACAAAACATCAGAGAAACACACGTACTCAGACAACCTAGACGAAGCAACTGCTCTAGGGATGTGTACCGTCGCTTCCACTTACGGCAAAATTCATCCTGTAACTTGTAATCACTAGTTCTAGAGGGGTGGGGTGGGTGTGTACGTAAATCGTGTTTCTCCGTCGTTATAGAGGTGCTCGCCTGAGCTGTATGCGTCAATGTAGGTGGGACCGTGTTGTCTCGTGTCTGTGTGTGTCTACTGTGTGCTCGTCTCGTGCTTGTTCGTGATGTCATGTGAAAGAGGTGTACGCTTGACACTAAGTCTTAGACAGGTGAAAGAGTACACACACACTATCTCTCTCGTTAGAACAATGTATCAGAAAAACAGACTCACATAGACCTTTACATACACGTACATTCTGACCAACTTAAGACCTACAAAACTGGTATAAGAGTACTGACACTCACACACGATCACACATTCATCACACACGGGACACACCACATCACACGGTACGACGCATCGTAGACACACTAACGTACAGATCACAACAGACCGTACTCCACTCGCTTACTCTTCATACTCCACTGAATGGTGGTGAAACTAGTTGGAGTCTG
>NW_011365643.1:356297-364610 GCF_000735185.1 Notothenia coriiceps | reverse complement strand
TCCCTACGTGTCGGCTCTCTGGTCGGCGTCGGCCCAGCGGGCTTTCCTGCAGGACGCCGCTGAGGCCTTTACTCCGATCCCTACTACTCGGCACGGTACGCAGGTGTCCCAGGTTCCCGCAGAGCTCTGCTCGGCGGGGCACGTGTTCATCCGGCACGCTGCGCACAGGGGCCCCCTGCAGCCCCCTTACGATGGGCCTTTCCGGGTCTTGGAGCACGGGGACAAGCACCTGGTGGTCGACATGGGCGGCAAGGCCGAGCACGTCTCGGTCGACCGGGTGAAGGCTGCTCACCTGGACTTGGACCAGCCGGTGGTGCTGGCTCGGCCTCCGCGACGGGGCCGCCCCCCGGCCTCGACCCCTGTTACGGATTTAAGACCTGTTGTTCTGGTCCCTCCCCTTCCCGGGGTCGCACAGGCGGAAGTCACTTTTCCGACTCCCGTGCTCAGGAGTCGTGGGGGTCGGCGTGTCGTTCCTCCCGCCATGCTGATTTTGTTTATGTGTGAAGTTCTGGGGGGGCTTGTGTGGTGACACCATGTGAGACCATAATTCACCTTGTTTATTGTGTTGCCACACGGACCCTTTAGTGGGAACACCTGTTGCTTTAGCTTGCCATTCCTGCTAGCTTGTGATACAGAGCAGTTCATGTATTAACCTAATGGAGATGAATGGATAATAAAGATTGGAACTCCATTCTTAATACACCGCCTCCGACTCCCTTTCTTCGGAACCACAATGCATACTTTAGCATTTAGCTTGTAGCTGCAGACTCTTGGTCTCGTTTACATACCATTTTCCATGTCAAACTTGGATCATTCTTGGAGTGCATTTCAATTGTATTTGTACATACTTGGCATATATTGCTTTTAAGATTATTTGAAATATATATTTTAACTGGATTGGCTCACAAAACAGTCTTTGATGTATTTTAGTTGTAGTACAAACCTTTTATACAAAGATGTGAAGCCTCTGACAAAACATGATGCAATGTTGAGAGCAGAAAACAACAGAGAGCAGTTCAGGATGGAGACAGGGTTTTTCTGTTCCTCTCTTTTTCATAATGCTTATCAACAGAGCCAGGTACCAATCTGCCTCCCTTCCACTGCATTCCTCTGTGAACGGCATCCAGCAGGGATGTTCTGCAGCTGAATGTTAAGCGGTATCCAGCCAAGAACAGAAACACTCCGACTTCAGTGGCACCTGCTTTTCACCGCTTGTGGTTACTGTAATTGTGCCCTTTTCTCATGCAGTCTCTAATCATCAACCTCTATCTGCACACCATGTGACAATGTAAATGGGCCGAGGAAAGGAGACTTAAAGTGCAAGTGCGAGCCTTGTGGCAGCTTGTATGTCTAAGAGCAGCTGGAGGAGCTCAAACCACAACATCTGCGAGAAAAGAGGTCAGGTTTCTATCACACCACCCATAATGCATGTTGTTAGAGTCATGGAGGGCCAAAGGCTGAAATATAACAGGCAAGGCGGGACACAAGCCAAAAATGATATTACCACTTTAGTGTATCATTATGCTAATCCAACCCAAACTGTTGTTGCATATCTTTCCTAAAACGTCAGATTACCACTGAGCTTGCATGTTTGATATGTTTCGCTGAGATGATTCACCTGGGCTGGAACTCATCATAGTGTTTGCCGTCAACCGTCCCCCTGGTTAGGCCATGAATCAACTTCCATTCTTTCACCTCAGATTAACCTGAGATCTCTGTAAAGATTTTATAAGCGTTGGCAGTCATGCTTTCCATATCCACTCCTTTAATATTGTAAAAACACTTTAAAGCACTTGGATATGTTGCATAAATAATACATTAAATGTCAGATAAAACTACACATACTTAACTATCCTCTGCATCTCTGAAATATGAAGGATCATGTTCTCTCTCATCATGTTTTCAGTGGGTTGTGTTCATTACTTTGCATTTCTGGGTCCAATTAGTTTTGCGATGTATTCCCAAGAAGAGCTGGAGTTTGATATGGGAAACATTTTCAGTGATGTAAAACATCAGACAAGAGTGCAACGCAGCGAAATTCTTGTGTGTTTGTAGTTAAAGCCATGACTCACTGTTTCTTAATTTGAAAACCTTGACTGTTCTCCAGCAAACTGCTCCACTGTTGCTACTGATAACACTATCTGTTGTTATTGCTCTTTCACCCACACATGGACAATAATCCAGTGAATAAACAGTCCACCTTTTGGTGTTGTCGAAAGGCAATCTGGAAAATGTACAAATCTATTGAGGTCAAGTGGGTTCATCAACATAAGCCAAACCATCTGAACATGACAGGTTGGTGATACCGTATACAACCAGAAGGATGAGGTCATTCATCCAGGCCTGTTGATTCCTGCTTTGCTCATGTTGAAATTCAGGTTCAAGTGAATCACATAAACGCCAAAATATGACACAATTCAGAAGATGGGATTCAAACATAGTTACGGTTTAAATGCTCGTTCTTTCAGTATCAAAAAATAGTTTTTAAGGCGGTAGTTTGTACGGATTGTACTGGATACATTACTTTGTAAGGGGCTTTCTCCAGCCCCTACATATACGGATATTAACTGAAAAGCTCAGAAAAAAACCATTATTACTCTTAAAAGTTGTAATAGATTATTTTTGGAAAATGCTTTGTCTTGCAATGAGATGTGGTGAAGATGTCGTCAATATTCATATAAGCACATAGTCACATCTGGGGACTTTTGGTGCAAGTAAATTAAACCTTATTTTTTGGGGAGATCTTGCAGGTGTCAGACAGAATTGCAGACTAAAAGTAAGGCTTATAGGGAACCAATCTGAATGCTAATGGTGTCGTCTTTTTTCTACAGCCATTACATTGTGCAATCAATATTAACGCCACAATGATAGGCTAGATGTCTACTGCCACTTTCAGTGAGAAAGAGCATTACTCTAAGCAAGAACAAAACAAAAAGCTACACATTTTCCCATCACACTCTAGTATCACTTTGCTTGCCAGGCACTCAGGCACTCTGGGGCATGAAAGCATTATGAAAGGATAAAACAAGACTTAAAGTCTGGCTGTTGATGGAAACAAACATCCGCCCTGCTCCTCCTACGCTTCACACCAAAAGCACAGCTCACAGGATCTAATGAACCGCCATCTGTTACTGCAGCAGTCTGCCCCGCACCGCCATCTCACAGAGACAAGGTCCTAAGTGGCTTACTCTAAAAATACAAGACTACAATGGTACTGTGGGTTAGGATTATTGTTGGCACATGTTGAAAGAGAATAATTGAATATATTATTGTTTAATAATTTGTTATTTTTTGGAAGCTAAACATCAGTGATGTTTGTTAGCTGCAAAACAGGAATGTTTCTAATCAAGAGCTCACTTTGTCCATGTGTCAGCATTGTGTTCACATATTTATGGTGCTCATTTATTCCATTTCATAAAAAAGGGCAGGTAATGGTAATGTGTTCTTCTGCTGTAATAAAAGAGCTGAAATGAATTTCTCTGTGTGCACAAAAGCAAAGCGATGAGAGATCACGATACGGGCGGCTGAAGGTTTGCACACACAATGGGTCTAATTCAGCACACAAAGGCAGCACATTGTGTAGAGGAGATGTGAGCGATAGCAGAAATGAATAGCAATTGAAAGGTGTGAATGGCATCCCTCATTGAAAGCAAACACGCAGAGAGGCAAATAATCTTCTGATCCAGACTGTTCTTGCATGTTTTAGTTGGACTTTCACACTGTTTTAGTGCAGGAGCTGTCAGCAGCAGAATCACTGCATTTGGAGTTTTTATCCACGGCATATAGAAAGGGATCTCTTTTTAGCTTCCTAACACGCTGCCAGGGCTCAAACCAACTCTCTCCTCCGACATGGGGTTTTGTTGTCACCCTCCAGGCTCAGCCGATGCTGGGTTACCACGGCGACGGAGGCGCCAAATGTGACCGGTAGCCAGGCTGTACAGTATGAGTTGCCGTTCTGTCTCATTTCGTTGTCTTCTGTCCATTCAGGGAGGCATGTCTGGCTAGCAGCACCATACAAATCAATACCACCTGGCACACACATCCATAGTGTAAATTCATACATGCTGCAGCTCAGCCTCCAGAGCTCCTCAGGCCATTTTCTGTTTTTATAAAACAGAGATGGGAATGTGAAGGGTCAGCAGCAACGAGGATCAAAAACGTTGTTGCAACTATTCAGAAGACAAGCTTAAAAATACTAATATATATATATATACAATATATAATATCATATTTTACATCTTAAATTGTAATGTAATGAATGGTTTGATTTTTACTTAATTGTTGGATCCAATGCACTGAAAGCTTTGTGTCTATCTGTGTCTTTATCTTTATTTCTGCTGTGTATACTCTGTAGCTAAGAAGAACATACACTAGACCTGTTTGACAGTACATCAACTGTAAAACCCAGAGCTCTGTACCAGCCAACAAAGGTCTCTTGTTGTTGACTTTATGTTACCTGGGTGTGTGAATGTTTTTCTTTGCAAAACCACTGGCTCAGCAGTCATTCTAATGAACTGCTTATTGTTTTTGTGTAAGAGCCTGCTGCTGATTAAATGTGGTCGTGGTTACATGAGTTGTCTTGACTTCTTGGTCTCTGCCAGCTGCTTTTCACTGAGTCTGAGCCCTTCCACACAGACTTATTAGCAAATTCTTCTGCGGGCTTAATGTCACTTCTGAGCAGTGGGTGTAGACGTAATTGCTCATATTTGGGCATTTTTCCAAATACTTTGGTAAAATACTACTTGGGAAGCTAAACAGCTTGCCAAGATAATCCTGATTTAATTTTGGTTGGCTGATTAACTTTATATCTTGCTATCTGTTTTCTAGATGTTTCTCATTGGGCCTTTGTTACATTTTAAGCATGCTGAAGGTAAAATAATGACCCCACATTACAGTGTAAATGATCTGATTTCAACTGGGAAACTCTCTCCTTATCCCTCGGAACTCTCAGATCAAGGCAAATGGAGGAATCTGAGAGCAGTGTGGTCATTGCTTTTTTGTACTTCTCACTGCAGTTCACTAAAATGAGATAAAGCAGATTAAAGAGGCAAGTTAAATACTTTAGGTTGGTTTGAAGAAAGACATATCAGAGCTCAGAATAATGATACATAACAAAAGGGCATGTCGTAGGCTAACAGCTGTTTAATCTTTTGCTCTAGTTCAAAATGTTGAAAATATTTGTATTATTTTTCTGAAATTATCTAAAAAGATTGATACCTTAATAAATAAATAGGTTGGCATTTCCGGTACTTTAAACTGATTTGAAGGCTTAATCCACAAATAAATTTTTGAATCAACAGTCATGTATTCTCTTCAGCTCCCCTGCCGTGTGGAGTTCCTCAG
Source organism: Notothenia coriiceps (assembly GCF_000735185.1). Taxonomy (NCBI): domain Eukaryota; kingdom Metazoa; phylum Chordata; class Actinopteri; order Perciformes; family Nototheniidae; genus Notothenia; species Notothenia coriiceps. Next base: position 359,267 of record NW_011365643.1, on the reverse strand, counting down.
GGGTCTACCCTTGGACCAATCTTTTTCTCAATTTGCTTCCTCTGTGTCATTTGTTCAGCATTTATTCCTGTAGAATCAGGATCAAATTAACCTTGTCTTGTTGTTTTTTAATTGAGTTAACCTTGACATCTTGACTTCATCTTCTAAAGTGCTGCAACTGTAACTATTACATGTTTGTATTGTTTTCTTTTGTTGTTTGATTTTAATTCTTAGCTTCAGTGCTTTCTTTGGTTTGCTAATTGTGCTAAACAAATAAAGCTTGACTTGACAAGATTATGTTTCTGATCTTCTTGTTCCTCATTCTACCCCCAACCCACATCTATCTTTAAATCTCTGGCTTCAGATAATAACTTGCTTTCAATGCAAAATAAAAGGTTATGTGCCTTTACCGTAAATTACAATTTGGCGAGTTTTTCATTAAAGATCCCCTGAAAGATATTTCTGTAATCCTCCCTCTCATGTCTATAAAGACATAATGAGTTTACATAAAACATTAGTTAACATGATGTAATGAGTTCAGAAATAGCAGGCAGGAGGCCAATAAAAGGGCTAACCTTTTTTAGATAACTGAATGGAGTCTCCCAGATGAATGAGGCCAGAGGAGAGAGGGTAACTCATGAAGACAGTTTGAAAGAGAAGTCGATGTTCACCAGTGTCATGTTATGATGTGGTATCACAGGCACTTCTACTCTACAGCCGAAAACTACAAAGACAGAGCCTGACAGAGACATCCAAGCAGAGGAGGGAGGGAGCGGACATCCACTCAAGGACACTGCATAGAAGGAAGCATTTATACTCTGAGCTAGTTTACAATTGTTAGAGGGATGACTTTGCTTTTTCTGTCTGTCTGAATGATTATTTTTCTGTTTTTGTCTTTCTCTCCCCTGGCGTTTCACTCTGCCCGAGGCGAAGCAGAAATCAGCTGATGTATGCACAAACGCAATGACCCCCCAGGTCTTGTGTGTTCTTGAACCAGTAAAGAAAGAGACAAACAATGAGAAAATAATAATGGAGGGAAAGGAAAGAGGATGAGTTTTTTTAAATAACTCAAGGTAGCATCCCTGTTCTGTCTCTCTTTGTTTTCCTAGAGAGATTTTTAATGGAAACAAATATCTGTACTCATTGTATAATATACCAGCATCACAAATAATGAAGGCTGGAAGTAATAGGTGAGAGGCCTAGATAAAAATGATCATATGTCTCAATCCTATCAATGTTTCAACCCCAGATGTTGTTGTGTTGTGTAAACCTTTACAATTTTTTCTGTTTATTTTGTCAGTTGTGTTGACACAAATGGCAGAAGAGGCCCACAGGTATAGTGCACTCACCTTTATGTCACATCTTATTTAGGTCTGGCGGGTTCAGGTGAATCAGCACAATGGGTCACTAGCCAATTGGACATCTCTGGATTCACTGAGCAGTGTGTAAGTGGATACTTACAGTGGATACTGCTGACCACTGTGAGTTTATACTTGCAGAAGGAGAAACATGGGGTCAAAGATACTTTTTTTTCTGATGCACACTTTTTTTACACATAGGCCTAGTTAGTTTATTCTAAAACAAAGCGGGAGCCCATATTTAAATAAACAGAACAATATCATTGTGATTGCACAGATAAAAACTGTTTTGGGACATAATTGTTCATTTGTTTTTATTGAATGTTGTCTGAGAGAGAGAGAGAGTGTGTGTCTTTGTGCGTGTGAGAGAGAGTGTCTGTGTGTGAGAGAGAGAGAGTGTCTGTGTGTGAGAGAGAGGGCGAGCAAGAGAAGAGAGAGAGAAGAGAGAGGGCAAGCAAGAGAAGAAAGAGGGCGATCAAGAGAAGAGAGAGAGGGCGAGCAAGAGAAGAGAGAGAGGGCAATCAAGAGAAGAGAGAGAGTAATGTAACCTCCTAATGTAATGTATAACTCCTATGAAAATGTTCAAAAAGTGCTCAAACTTCACATGTGTGCTAACAGTCCAGCCGTGAAGAAATCTACGGGACAGTTTTGAGATTTCTTCAAATGCCGTTGCCATGGCAACACAATGCTCACCATGAAACACGGTTTTCTCATAACATCAGTGAAAATGCTCGAAATGGTAAAAAAATTCACAGGTTTGGTAACGATGCAGCCATCAACACATCTAAGCGTATTATGGGGTGTTATCAAATGCCGTTGCCATGGCGACAGATAATTCACCATCAAGTTAGTTCAAAACTTTGCAGTTCAAATATTCTGCTGCTTTCCCAAGCCTTTTTACTTTCTTTTCTCTTCTTAATACAAATTCATTCACTACTACTTATATCTGATATTGAACTCCTTCAGCCTATTTTCAGTTGCAGAAACTATTCAACTATTACATTATTCAGCTATTTCAGGACATCAAGGCTATACATGTTGTTGTTTATACCTTTTTTAACCCTTTTCTTTTCAATATTAAGCTTCTTCACTATTTTTCCTACTCTTCCAGTTTAACATTTCACTTTAAAGTTTTCAACAAAGCCATTGCAATGCATTTGAGCTGTAACCATTTGATTCAAATCATTTCACTTTTCCGCATTTCTCCGCTAAGTTCAGCAACACACTGACTTGGTTTCTGTAGCTAAAAGCAGCTCCAGAGACCATTCAGCTAATAACATATTCAGCTTTTTCTGCATTTTCAGCTAAATTCAGCAACAAATGTTCACAGTTTGCAGCATTCGCACGCATTTTCTGCAGGAAATGCATTTTCTAGTTATCTCAGTGGGTCTCAAACGTTTTGGTCACCATTTATGAGAATAAATGAAAAACAGTTATGAAATACTATATGACAGTAAAACAAGAATACAGTTTAAAAGGTGAGTGATTTGTAAAATATCCATAAAGAAAAAGAAAATCTGTTTACAGTTCTGTTTCATATGGGTGTTGTGAGATGTATCCATAAATTCATTTTGCTCTCAAAATGCACCAGGTTGATGCATTTAACTTCAATATTTAAAAAAAAAAAATCTTC
>NW_011365643.1:347508-356232 GCF_000735185.1 Notothenia coriiceps | reverse complement strand
ACACACACACACACACACGCACACACACACACTTCTCCGCCTCATTCCGTTTTCATTTACTCGTTCGTTATCTGACCAGCTTCAATCTTGTAGGCTACTCACTTCGTTTCTTGTAGCCCTCGAAAGGGTTTTGGAGGTTGATGCCTCGCTGAACGTGAGTTGTTTGGCTTTCTTGTCCGCAGCAGCAGAAAGCATTTTCGAATGTTTGAATGAATCAAAGTGGGTCGTCCCCGTCGATTTTCTCTTATGCTCCAACACACAGTTGCACGGGGTGCAGAATAGTTTCCCCCCACTTTTTGCCCGGTCTTTAGTAGAAATGTTCGTCGGTGAATGAGATGGATTAGATTTTTTCATCTTGGTGTTTTCTCTATCGTGTGAGCTCCACACGTTCACTCTATACAGTGTTGTTTACATTCTGTGATGCGCGAGCTGATGACGTCACGTCAAGACCAGTCAACTTTTTTTCCCCTCAACGTTGTGTGGAAAAATGCGGGGATTATGCGGCCTTTTGATAAATATGCGGCCTTTTAAAAATCTGCGCCATTTTGCTGATTATGCGGTAAATTCTGCGATCTCAGAATTGCGTTTTTCTGGAGGGTCTAAAATGTGGTCCTAATCACAGGAGTGAATATTTGGCCTTTTGAAACAGTCCTTTACTGTCGCCAAAAACACTGTCACCTGCAAATGCTCGATGTGATTGATTATACTTTTTCTGTGTGCTTTGATTCATGTGCAGTAATTAAACACATTTATCAGGTGTTAATTGTTCAGTTGGACCTTTCAATCATCCCAGACCTGCTATTTGGCAGAAGGGTTTACAGTTAATTTGACAGGACACATTTCCATCATACATGTCTCTCTGAAGGCAGCACAGTGAGTTTAACCTCTTAGTCATCCAGCCAAGGGACACATAAAACACATCAGTCACAAAACAAGGTCACATATGGGTCACAAACTGACAGATATTTTATTATAAAACAGTGTAGCCTTTTTTTTCCTGCATGCTTTTTCAGCCCTTTTATTTCAGATGAGCGAGTTTATCACAAAACCTCAATAGGCTGCTTCAATTTCCGTCTATTGCACATTTTAATAAGAAGCTGCCCCAGATGAAATGTAGTTTACAGGAAACATTATTAATTAAACACCATGAAACAATTCTAAGCTAACAGGAAAGACAAACATCTGATGGAGTAATCCCTAAAGGAGGGACGGCCAAAAAGCTACATCCCATTATGCAACCACTGACCTTTTGACTCTTCCTAAAACAAGTCCTAAGGGTAAATGTCAGCACACATTAGTTGAGCATGTCAATCTCATGGCGGGAAAGGCATTGGTCGAAATATGGAAATGTTGTTTCAGTTCATCACTCTCTAATGTGACCCGATACACATGTACAAATGTGTCTTTGATTCTGTGTATATATATGTACACATATTTGCACACATATTTTTATATACATTTGGTTTTATATTCGGGATTGTGGGAAACAGTATTTTGGTCTCTCTGTCTGTACACAAACTGGAAAATTGACAACAAAGTTGACTTTGACTTTTGACTTTGAGATGTCCTGCTGTTGGAGCAAATAACAGCTGACCTGGCGTGTTACATCCTCTTAAAAAATAAATACTATACTTGCCTGAATGCACATGAATATAATCATACAATCATTATGCATTATCAGAGGTCATGTTAGAGGCACCAGTAAGAGGACATTAATGGCAATGCATAGCCTGACACGGCAGGCACACATTCACACACACAGCTAACAGAACACACCAGCTTCATTAATAAAGCATATGGTTAGAGGTAGGTTACGCCGCACTAATAAGCTGAGTGATGTTAAAAGATGACACTTGAACATAACCTGGCACGGCGGCCACATTAAACCACAAACATGCGTAGAATGCAATTTGATACCCAACTGCAAAATACTGTACTTAATAAACAGTATAGTGGAAATATGCTACTATTCTGAAATTAGCTTAATTTTGATGATAACAAAACGAGACAAAGGGGCCTGAAAACACTAGAATTATTTCATTATAGATCCTTTAAAAAGGGAAGAAGGGACAAATTGTTCAGCCTTGAGAACATTTTTGAGTGATTTGAGAGTTAGGCAAGAAGTTAACCCTGGCTCAACTTTTGCTACACCAGGCATGATGTCATCTATGTTACATACATGTTCTGTATTACAAACTGTTGTTGTGGCATCTGCAACACCTTTAAAAAAAAAAAAACACTAATTTGCAATTCCAGCTAAACTTATGGATCGTTCATTTCAGTGTTTTAAAGGTGGGGTAGATAATTTTGGAGAAACCAGCTAGAATTTGAAAATACACAGCCGGAAGAAATCTGCAACTTCCTTTTACAGAGCCCCTCCTCCAACACACACAAACGCGCACATGACCAATGAGGGCACGAGATAAGTTTGTGCACAGATGGAAGGCTGACAGGCAGGTAGGCCCATAGATATATATAATAACTAGATGACTCACCCACGCTGCTGGCCAATGGAGACCGACGTTGCCACGTGGCTGCCATCTTGCTACAGGTAGCGCCCTCATTCATAACATTATGGTTTACTATTTAAATAACCATAGCTTGCTCAATTTTCAACCAATTTTCAAACGGTTTGGTTTTTTATAAACATCAAAGATGTAGTTATGATACATACTTATAATCATGGACTTTCATAAGAAAATAACATTAAGCAGATAAAGCAATAGCTATACACACACACAAGGTATTTATATATATCTATGGGTAGGCCATTCAGTTATTTTAGCCGGGCCGGCTCAGATGATTGGTCGTGCTTTTTACAGTACTACGGCTTCCACAGATGACATTTTTTTATGGATTTTTTGCCAAAGCACTTAAGATATTAATTGCTTTCGGGATGTTATGAGCATTCCATGGAACATTACAAAAAGTGTATCTCGAGCCGGTTTCTCAAATTTACATACCCCACCTTTAACATTTCTCTGTCTTAATCACCAAAAGAAAAAACCTTTTTGACAAAACAAAAAAAAGGTTTTCCAAATATGAATGTTCTTGTTTTTCAAGTTTGGTTTAGTATGAAACTATAAAACAAGGACAACACAGGGACCTGGCTTCAAGGAAAATATAGTGCATTTAAATAGGATGGAAACCTGGGAACAACACAACAAGAAAACTCTTACTGACTTACTTACTCTTAGTAAAATACCTTAGTATAATGATCATGCTGACCCACCCATGCTTTGATACCAAACCACATTACTAATTGGCTTATTAAACACTCCAACTCCTCCCTTCAACAACAAAATAACTACTCACTCAATGTCTGCGTCAGAGCGCATCACACAATGCACCGCAGCAGACATGTTCTGAAATGCTTAAGGAAACCTGATTCAATGACATAACCCATGAGCCTGAGTTTATCCTTCACTGTCACATCTAATAGTGTTGCGCATTACACGTCCATAAAGCCATTACGCAAATACACATTGAAACCGAAGCAGGTACACCAGGGCTGCCAACATTTGAGTTGAGCTTGGAGTGAGATTTTTTTTTTGGAGAACCGAAAAAAAGAAACGTTAATGTGTACAGTGTTACAAATGTATTGAACATGTACAAACTAGGGTTTCCCATTAATGTACCGGGTGCTACAGTGGAATACGCACATACTACATACCCGCGACTACAATGAAGGCTCGATAATCAGCTCACAGCATATAAAATGTCATATAGGTGTAAGCAGAGGTAAAGTGCTATTNTACAGTACATTAATTCCAAGTCAAGTGCATTTTCTTTTCTCTGTTGGATAACTACAACAAAGTGCATTCAGAACAAAGCCAAGGTGCTTTAAAACTGCAATGCAGTTTTAAAGCACCTTGGCTTTGTTCTGAATGCACTTTGTTGTAGTTATCCAACAGAGAAAAGAAAATGCACTTGACTTGGAATTAATGTACTGTATGCATTCAAAAGTGCTGAATAAATGTTTTATGGACCCATAATAGTGATTATTATTTAAGTTAAGTTTTGCCATAATCATGTCTTTTTCCATAATCAGGCAGCTGAACAACATTGGTAAAAAATGTATACATTATATATATATATATTTCTATTAATCATTTTCGGCCTTTCGGCATTCGGTTTTCGGCCAACTGTTTCCTATTTTCGGTATCGGTTTCGGCCAAGAATTTCCCATTCGGTGCACCCCTACTCTGAAGTGAACACAACTTTTTATCACACTTTCTGAGGCAATTAAAAAAGTTTGAGGTATCAGGGGAGAAGATTTTTCAGTTCTACCCGGCAGACTCTTCAATAACTGTGCATGGTTACATGATACTGCATCTTTAGAAAAAGCAGCTGAGAATAATTCAACACATACCCTTGAAATTGTTTTAAGCTCTTGACATTCGACATTACAAAATCTTCAAACAAAATTCATTTAAAACTTTGAACCACATTTTTATTTAATTTGTCTTTAATGAAGTGCTTGTACCGTAGCAGCATCAGTTTAATTGTTGATGACATTGAACTCTTATTCATATCAAAATTATTATTGATGTTAAAATTGTTGGTTTTTGTCATGATTTTCCTATAAATGTTGCTCCTGATTTAAATGACGAATTCACATTTTTAGCAACTAGACATAGCAGTTGAATCTTGATTTGTTTAACTTGTGCAACAAAGAGACTTCACTTTCACATTCAAACAGTTTGTCCTATATTGCCCCCTGCATTATCCTCTGTGCACTACTGGTTAAAACATCACATGTAAAATGTTTGTCATTGATCATTTTTACTGTTTGTATGACCTAATTGTCCTCCAAATGCCCTTTTGTCAAATATTAATCAACTGGTTCTTTACAGAGGTGGATTATGAAAATAATGATTGACGTTTACAATGAAGTACGATCTGCAAGCACTGAATCAATACGATGCAGTCACATCTTCATTTTCTCAAAGAGAGCCATCTTTCATTGTAATTAAATGAATATTATTTCTACTTTATAAATGGAGTCTGGGTTTTTGTCAATGTCACTTGTGACTGGGTTATGCCTTCTTGCTTGTAATTTATCTCCATCTTCTCAAGCAAGATACATAGAATTGATAAATGTCTTCCCTCAATAGGATCCTCTCCTGATCTTTCTTTAAAGAGGTTTGGAAATGCACATTCCCTGAAGCCAGGAAATGTTCTCATAAGGTGGGAGAGAACATAAAGCAGACGGACAGGCAGTGATTTCACATCAAAATGATTGCCTTCCACCCACACAGTGCCAGCAGGTATAATCATGCTGTCGGTCAGAAGGAGAAAGGGCAAAAGCATTTCACAGTCAACTTTACTGAAGCCAATGCAGGTCATACACTTATGAATGCATGTAGGTATTAAAAACACCAAGCAACAGCGTGCCTCTGGATTGCAGATCGGGAGACCTCAACCCAGATCCAGCTCCATGTTGATGCTGAGGAGGTGTAACTGAGTCCTCCTGTCAGAAGTCTAATCCCTCACAGGGACCGATTTAGCTGCCGCGTCTCATCAAGCTTTCATCTGAGTCCAGAGCTGATGTCATTGAGCCCGCCGCCCTGACTAGCAGAGTTATGCTAAGAGCAAACAGTCTCACACCTGCTCCTCAACACGGAGCAGATGCCGCTGTTACGGAAGATAGACGGCGGTTAAAAGGAGGGGAGATCTCGCAGGAGGCTCCTTCCTTACTACCAAAGGGCACCAGGAAGATTTGGAGCTGGTCAACCTCCAGATTCACACACCACTGTCAAATGCCAGCGGGGTGTGTCACTGATGAAGAGGAGATCTGAAGCGGCCTCAAAGCTTCGATTAGCCGGCCCCTTCTCCAAACCCCTCAAACCCCCTCTGGTGCTTGCGGGGCCGTCTGCAGACACCCTGCACACCACACGCAATTACCCTTTAAGCTGTCCCCAAGCACAATTACCCTTTGCTCCTTAGCAGAGCAACACATGGTATTGCAATAATGTATGGAATGGTCATTGGTGGCTTGTGTGTGTAGTGGTGAGGAGTGTTGGGTTAGTAACACTACCCTTTATCCTGTCTCCCAGTTGGAAAGAGCACACTGTGATCAAAGTCTCTTTGAAGAGCTGCGTTTAGGACGCTGAAATGGCAACTCCACTTTAACGATTTTTTGGAGGAAATCTGTGTGTTCTCTATTATTGACAATCCACAAAATGTCCATCAACCTCGGCTATACTTTGTGTTAAGTGCCATTTAGTGCTAATGGCCAATATGTCCGCTGTCAAATGTTCACAAACCGATTTGCTTTTGGGCACACATTTCTTCTGTGCAATGAGGAACTTTTACTGACATTTACTGACAGGGAAGAAGGCAGCTTGTTGCTTTTATGTTTTGAACCATGCAATCAGTGTAAAGATATATTTCACACTTGTTTCGTTATTGTCTTGGTTTTAACTTGTTTTAACATGTATAAGACCCAGATAGCACTATGTCAATCTGGCCTTTTGAATGAACTCTTAGAAAGGGAATGCGATAAACTTTATTTACAATGAGTACAATCTTATTAAAAATTGGAACGGTGGCCAAAGTAACAATAATAAAAAAAAATGAAATATAATTTCAGAGCTGCAAAGAGTCGGTCTCCAACTATTTTGATAATCAAATGTACAAGAGTATTGTCTAGACCTTCTCTATATGAAGGGTGCCATGAGATAACTTCAGATAAATGTACACGATATTTTGAGAAACAGGGATGGACATTTTTACAATTTTCTTACAATACATTTTTAGACAAAACAAATAATGAATGATGCCAGTATTACTCAGTTGCAGCCTATACACTTAAAAAAAACACAACTTTAAGGGTGTGTGTAGTGTGGGGGGTTGCGTGGGTGAGGTGAAGAGGGCTTTAGCACTCATGCGAGCACCTCTCCACATGCACTTCCTTTGGAAAGCTCCATGTACGGCTTGGTGCCTTCAATTGTCAGAGATGGTGAAGTGATTAATTTCTGTGTCAGGTCTTGGGCTGATTGGACAAGCCTTTGGGGAGTGTTGGATTGATTGGATAGTTCCTGTTTCTGTACAGATGCAATGGTTATGATGGGGGAGAGAGGGTGGGGGCTGCGCTGGGGTGAGGAGGCACACGCTTGCTCTATCTTTCTCTCTCTGTCCTTCTCTCTCTGGCTCATTCCCCAGAGATCTTCTACAAATTAATACAAATCAGAGCCCTCTTCTCTGCCCAAGCCTCGTCGCTCACCTTCCCCCCAGGTAGGGTAGAGGAGAGAGGACGGTGGAGCAGGTGCAGCAAAGTGCATAGCAATCGGAAGAGAAATGATTGGAAGATCAGCCAGTGAGTGCTTTTGTGCTTCAGAGACAATGTTTGTGTGTGTGTGTGAGAGTGATCGGCAAACAGCAGATATGAAAAACTGTTGTCACAAAGCCTTGGATAAAACATATGGTGTTCTAGTTTTTCTGCTGACACCTGTGTTAATAATAAAGATCTGCACAGATGTTTTGATTTTTTTTGTATCTTCAGCTGTCATTTTGATCAACACTCATTCACATCGTGCGGCTCAACGGATTTATGGAAACCTTGTTAAGCAGACAAAAAAAAAAGATTCAATGTCTTGGCAAATCTATTCTGTTTTCATGTGAATCAGTTCACTTTAAGCTTGTCTGTTTTCATATCAGGCCACACAAAGAGGACACTGATGGTGGCAGAGTGACCCCTTCTGGTGTGATGCCCACCACTGTCTGATCTGCTCCTTGGACAGTGAACCCAGCCTGACTCTTATTGTTCCCAGATCAGAAGAGCCTCGCTACTGTTTAAAAAAAGGGTCTTTGTTCTGCTGTGTCTTTTTATTGTAGGTATTTCTAAGTCTTGATGAGCATAAGTTAGTGCTGTTAGCAGAATAAAGACTAAATGCAAGGCTTACATTTCAAAGAGAAAAAGCATTATATGGCATTTTATATGTAGAAAAATAGTATTATACATGTGTTAAATTCCCTTTAAATGCTCTTTTATGATTTGTATTGCCTTAATGAGAGTATGTTTTCTATGGCTACGTGTCCATTTCTATTGTTTAACATCAGAACATCTGATACCTGAGCATTGAAAATATCACTATTTGCAAAAGGTTTTATTGATTTAACTGTACTCTGGGTTTAGTCTTCATTATTAATGCATAGCAAAAAAATATCAAATTTTACTGGGCAGAGTTCTATTGATCTTTCCATTACATGATACTTTTCAATTTTATCACGTGCTCCTCTCCATTTCATTAACAAAGATTAACCTGTCTCCTCCTGCCATCGAACATCGGACATCTGTGCGTGTTGTTTGTGCGTCTGTGGCGAATGAAACTCTGCATGATCCATATATGACATTAATCCTAGGGGGACAATAGTGACACTTCAGATTGACAAATCCTTTTTCAGAAACACAGTGTGTCATCATAGAGAGCACCTCGGATAAACCGTAGCCTTTAGCTCATGTCAAGTGCAGCTCTGTGAGAATAACCTTGGACAGGCTGATGTCTGTGTCAAAGCTGATCTAAAGGCCCTGACACACCAGGCAGTCACCAGAGAACTCGCCGACGCTGACGTCCGACTAACGAAAACGGCCGTTTTCGTTAGTTCGAAGCGTGCCCTGTCGCCCAAACTCAATTTGGTGTGTCCCGCACCGTCGGCCGTGACACGTCTTATTTGGCCTTTCATGGCCGACGCATGGCCGATTCAACATGTTGAATCGGC
>NW_011365643.1:340092-347478 GCF_000735185.1 Notothenia coriiceps | reverse complement strand
TGTGTGTGTGTGTGTGTGTGTGTGTGTGTGTGTGTGTGTGTGTGTGTGCGTGTGTGCGTGCGTGCGTGCGTGCGTGCGTGCGTGCGTCCTGACACACCAGGCCGAAATCGGCCGTTTTCGTTAGTCGGACGACGAAGCGTGCCCTGTCGCCCAAACTCAATTTGGTGTGTCCTGCACCGTCGGCCGTGACACGCCTTATTTGGCCTTTCATGGCCGACGCAAAGAAATCACTCTGATTGGCTGTTCAGCTAGCGAATCAATGCATAAGAAGCAAAACGGTTGCTTGAGAATGTCTTCCTCAAGCAACACTCCAATGGCTGATAGCTCCAGTTCCGCACAAAACATGTTTTCGATGGACGAGAGTGAAAATGGAACGCACACGCTATTTGTTGCTTGTTTATATCACGTAGTCTGTTCTGCTACTCTGTCTTCCGGTTGTTGCCTCTTTTGAATGATGAATACACACTACCGCCGCCTGCTGGTAAGGAGAGTTATTGCCACTCACGCATGCGCAGTTCATACTTGCTTGGCTGAAGTCTTTGCGGTGTGTTCCAGTGCGACACATGTCCAAGACGCAGGAGAACACGCCGACGCAACAGTCGGCGTCGGCGAGTTCTCTGGTGACTGCTTGGTGTGTCAGGGCCTTAATGATAGTGGTAGCATATGAGCCACAGCTAAACTCTAATGAATCTCCAAGCATAAACCATGTCCTGAATCACAAATTATGAGAATCTAGACTTGCTTTTTCATCAGTAAACGGCTGTGATTTCTGAGTATTGCTGTCTCAGTTAATAATGTATTTCCTTGTATGCATTATATACACCTGCACTGGGTAGTAATGGGCTGAGTGTAGACAAAACCACCACCCCCTGACATTTTGGCAAACCAAATGGGGCCCAATTTGTTGACCAAATCTCATGAAATGGGATTGGGGCAGAACAATTATTCACTTGAGGGACACATTTGTTCAAAAAGACCCCGCCTGTATTGCTCAATTATTAGTCCATGCAGTCCAGTAAAGTACCAGTACCTCACAATTTCAAATGTTACTGTCAATGTTATAATTTAGAAATTCCTAAGTGGAAGCAACAATAATTTAAGGGGTGTATCACCACAAAAACGAGTGATTCAACTTGTGCAGAAACTTAGATTAATTGACAAAGCTAACGTAAGCTTGCTAATATATATGGCACTTTTAGAGCAAATAAGGCTATTGTTGAATACGATACCAGTTACATAAGTGTCGGTCCATTAAATGCAATATCAGAGTTATTTCTAATAAATACAAAGTAATCTAGGTCACTCTTTGTGGACAGTAACTAATAGTTACCATTTCACAAAAGACATGTGAGCAAAAGTTGAACTTATTATCCTACCATCAACGAAACATGTACTTTCAACCGCCAAGTTTCAGCAAAATATGACGTTAACCCAACATGTCATGTACCAAATGTTCCACAGACTTTTGTATTGTAATTTTCCCGATTATTTTGACATCACATGAATGCAGCATTTGGGGGCCGGTGTAGGGAGTTGAGGTGACTGTTGTCATGGACGCACTTGTTGCCCACCATGGCCCCATTAGTACACACATGGGCAGACAGGCTGAATGGAGATGATGGATAGATTGTTTCGGGGCTCAGGGCTCAGTAACACGTGTGGGAGTCACATGGACATGTCAGCCATTTATTCAAATGTTCTTCCACTGGGTTTTCACTTGTCATTGATTAATCAGTTTATCAGAGAAAAATTTGCTATTCATGACTTGATTGAAACCCGTCCTCGTTCAAAACAACAATAGTGTTTACTCAAATGACAATGGTTGTGTATGTAGGTCAGTCTGTGTCTATTTGTCCTTGTACAGTTTTGTCAAAGTGCACTTTCATGCGAGAATGCAGCAGTGTGTCGCAGAGGGATGCTTTCAGCTCCCTTGTTCCTCCTCTCCTCGTCTATCATCATCCACACGCGAGTGCTCCTTTATGCTACGGCCTTTAGTGAAGTGGTCCATTGTGCACCAGTGTATGAGCTCATGAACCCTCTGTGCCCCAGAGGAAATCTACTGTCCAAACCCAAGCCACAGTACAGTGAAGACTAACATGTCGGTGATCGGTGGCTATTTAATTTAATACAGTAAATCATTTAAAGCAGCCTTTGTTTTTGGATTTTGGTTCTCAGGATGCTTTAGGGCTACACATTTGTCTTTCTTGCTTTTATCTCTAACTGAAAGAAATTTGGTTTCTAATCCTCCCTTGTGGCTATTTTCCCCCATGAAACCTGTATGTCCACAGGGTAGAACACCATGCAATCCCCCTTTCCCTAGGCACCTATAATCACCACTAAATCAGATGCCTTCAGCAATTTCACAGGACAATAGTGCTGCCACTGTTAAACCCTGAGGCAAATCACCATACGGAACAAGAGCGGGAGGTATCTGTAGCTAAATTGGAGCACCATATGTTTCGATGATAGTTGACCTTGATAGGAGCGCACACACACAAAAGGAGAGGAGGTGAAGGGGGTAGATTTGCCAACAATACAGGTTTTATCAATGAAAGCCCTCAAAGTGTTCATGTCACTTACACACACATAAAGAAAGAGTATACAGCGGAGCCTTGGGCCAGTATGGCAGACTCACACAGAGTATAGGTTTCATGGCAAATGTGTTGTGCTCTCTTTAAAGCCACACTAACTGACGTTAGCTCACCAACTCCAGTCAACTTCAGCTTTATCATGTATCCATTTTTTTCGTTCTCATACTTTAAAAATCCCCTCTAAGCATGTTTTAAAGGGGGCCTGTTATCCTTTTGGGGTTTTTTTTCTTTCCCGTAGTGTGTTGTATAGGTTTTAGTACATGTAAATGGTCTCCAAAGGCTAAAATTGCAAAGTTCCTTCCAGAGGGAGTTTTTCTCCCCCTGCCTGACACGCCTTGATTGGACTCCTTTGTTTTCTTCCGTAGCATAGTGACTACACTATGTAACACTCACGTTTCTATTGGCTAGAGCTGCAACACGTTGTGTCTGATAGGATAGGGGTGGGCCTCTCTAAGCTGTTCACCAATCACAACAGACTGGGCTCTGGTTTCAGACGGAGGGTGAAAAGAGGTGCTGCAGCACGTGTGAGAAAAATATAACAATACTGTTTCAAGTCTTTATGCTAAGCTAAGCTAATATGCCACTAGCAGTATCTTCCTAATTATTTAGAAGAAAGCTAATTAGAGTATTCCCCTAAATGTTGAATTTCTCCTTCAAGAACACTAAAGGCACAGGATGATAACCAAGATGCAGTGTCATAGACAACTCTGCAGTTTTGCCCATTGATGCTACCAGCAACAGTAATATGCTGATGTGACAGTTGGAGCAGAGGGGATCTGTTCAGGTAGCCAATAAATGCAATAAGATGACAGAAGAAGATGTTTCTTTATCAAAAAATACAACACCCAAATATCCAGTGCCTCAGTCTACCTTTTAATAATGTGAATTATTGCACAGCAGCTGAATCGATATTAAATATTAAAAGATTTATATCGACTTTTTATGTTTTGCACTCCATCACAATGAATAATTCTGCCATGGTGTGCGAGTCTATGGTTTGGAAAGAGAGACACTGGTTGGATCTGTGTGAGGTCAAGGTCAGAGATGCGCACATCAGTCATATTCAGACAATGGCAGCACAGGAGAGCGCTGGCTTCTGCTGAGGAGGAGAAAGTCTCAAGGATCCCCTTTCAGCAGATGGGGGTGTGTTAGCAGGGCGGAGGCAATTAGGCCAGCTTTAATCCTCCATCTGCTTTCCTACATCAACATCCCGTCAACCAGAAACACTGCCCCCAAACCCTGAAGAGCACGCACTTACCGTAGCAAGAAAAACCCTGACGTAGCACAAAAAAAACTCAGTCAGCTATTTTTCCTCTTAATTGCACTCCAACAGTCTTTGTTCCTCGTTCTCCACCTGCACCTGCTTCCTTTCAGGTTCTATCCCTCAACACTTTCTTCTTCAACACTTTTCTTTACCTTCCAGAAGAACTGAGCCATTGGCATCTTGTATCTGCATCGCACTTCTATGCACATATTGCAAAAAAATTGTGCTGATTTGACACAATTATTTAAGGCCTATTGCTTGGGTAAACATTCTGCCTCCACCAATTATCTCCTTTAAACAATTATGATTCCTCAATGCAACCTGGTCTCTTACATTCCCATAAAACAAAACTGTGCTGTTTTTATTTTTTATTTTTTTGTGAGATGTATTTGCATGGTTCGCAAAACTTCATGTATCTAGGAGGTTGAGCGTATGGATAGACAACTAAAACCTGGGCCCATGGTGTCTGGTTAATTTACTTTAGCTTGCATACGTAACTTGAACTAGTTACCAAACGTCCTTATTTCTAGTCAAACCATGATCTTTTAATAACCTAACCAAGTCCAATTCACAATGTTAACCACGCAAATGACAATGCAATTTAGTCGTATAAGGACTTATCAGAACGGCAAGAAGCAAGTTCAGCATACCCAGTTACGTTATCTGGCCTAACTAGCCCAAATAAACCCAATCACGCTTAGCGATGGTGGTTCGAAGGTGATGGTCATCAACTTTGTAAATCAACCAAGGTTAGCCCAGTCTGGCCATCATTAAAAAGGGGTAGATTGTAGCATATGAACTATCACAAATATGTCAAGTGTACTGTGAGCGACATATTTTACAAATAAATAATTATTAGTTCTTATAATAAAGGTCACCTATTATGCAAAATCCACTTTTTCATGTCTTTTATACATAAACACGTGTCCCCTCTGTGTTAAGAGATTCTGAACGTTTCAGGAAAAAGGATTTGCTCACTTTTTGTCCTGATCCATTTATATAAAAACCTGTCTGAAAATGAGCTGATCAGATTTTGGCCACTTTATGATGTCATAGCGATTTTTTGGCTTGTGTAACCATTAGCCAATAACCAACCAGGTAACCCCCCGCACCGTATCACCCGAATCTCCTCCGAGAGCACCATTGTATTCTTTTTAACCAAATATCTCTCAGAGGGGCGTGGGGAGTGGCTCCTTATTTTCATCTAAAGTAACGGACACAGAATCAGCACTTTTGAAACAGGGCTGAAACAGAGGGGTTTATGGGATGCTGCAATGATCTGTTTTGTATTTCAAGCCAAACACTTCAGAGTCATGTTTTGTATATATCTGAGACCTGTAATATATTGATGAAAAACAGTATAATAGGGGACCTTTAAACAAATAATTTGAAAATGTAAATAAACCGGTTTAGAATATCACTGCACCCTGTAGAAACGAGTACATCTTACTGTAATTCAATGTGTGTATTCCCGATGTACAGATGTACTTTTATGTAATATAATTAGAGGATATACTGTATTCATCCCCTTTGGGAAATGATGGCGTGTATGAAAATATTAGTCTTATTCTTTAAGCGGCAACCCCAGTGGTGTAAAACAGAGTTGGGGGCAAATGAGAAACAAACATAAATGAAAGCAGTAAGCAGGCTTACTTTCATATCCAATTATCTCCAACAGCATACAGTACATACAAGTACCCGCGGCAAAGTAACGCACGGCGATGCACACAGCCTGCGGCTCTGACACGACTCTGAATGGTCTCTCAGCAACTTAGAGCTGAAGAGGCTGACACGGATCAGTAAATGTAGGATATTTTGCCATCTATGGATGCTGGGATGATATACAAGCTCAATTAACGCTTTTCACAAAGACCTTCACTCGATTTACAGGAAGTGGACCACCTTTATAGGACTAAAAACTAATGTCAAGTTGCTTTCACTTGTTTTCATGTTGGCCATTTGGAAAAGCTTTTGAAACAATGTCAACAGTATGCTCTTGCAAACCTGTAAACATGTCCATACAGTACACTCGTACTCCCATTTGTGGAAGCATACGTGCACACTCTCTTCCTCCATTTCTTTTACTGTATCCTCCATTTACACATGGTTAAAAGACACACAAGCTTAGGTACTGGTCTGCCAAAATGACAAAAACAGTATTTCTGGGTGCAACGATGTAAAATTCAGGTTGCATTAGCTCTTATAATTCAGTCAAAGTGTACTTTAATATTCCAAATTAGTCATTAATTTGCTAGATCTTCAATAAGATTCAGCAAAGTATGAATAAGAGCTTTATCAACCATATGTAAATTACAGCTGTCACAGAGGTTTGGCCTTTTTACCAACTGAAACATTGAAGTGCCAATTGCCATAATTATGACATCTTTTAAGTGAACGATGTTTCTATTCATTTAATTTAATCACTGCATTTAAACTGTGTCTAACGTATGAAAAACAGAGCCTACTTTCTCTATATGTCACAAGAAAGAGAAAAATAATTAGTTTTATGGTAAAAAGTTCCTTGTTTTTGGATTGTGAAGAAAATGTACTTTGTATTTTGACTATATCAGCGTTGAACTGACCTCACCTCTAAACCCCCGTTGTCACAGAAGAATGTGAATGCTGAACATTTGCTTCCCGATGTTAAAATCAGGGACATCTTTATGCCGGATGGAAACCCACTGAGCAAAATGAAAGTCACTCACTGTGCAGATACTGAACATAAAGAGACCATCTGCTGGATTGTACTGCCTGTCTGAAAAAGACATGACATTTTGCTGGTTCATTTGAGCTGTCTGTCATTTTAATTTAATTTTTAACGTCAAAATGTCTTAGTTACTGTAGTGAATATGAATTATATGGACTAAAATGTGCTTTAGCACTTAAAATATGGAATATAAGTCTCTTATTGGTGCTTATTGAACACTCAGGGGACTTAAAGGCCCAGATACACCGGCCCGAAATCGGCAGTAAATGGGAGTCGGGCCGAACATGAGCGTGGGCACGCCCTATTCGGAGTGGTGTGCGCCGCACCGTCGGGTCTTTTCTGCCGACCTGACGCCTTTTCTTGCGTCGAGAACACCACCGGAAGTCGGACAAAGGGATAACACTGATTGGCTGTTCAGCTAGCGAATCAGTGCATGAGAAGCGTTGACGGAAGTGAGGGAGGTAAACAAATGATCTAAAATGGAAGATGGAACACACACGGACGGCTATTTCACCTCATCGGTTTATAGAGCTCCTGTTCGTTCATGTTTTCAATGGACGAGAGTGAAAATGGAAAGAAAAACGCTATTTGTTGTTTGTTTATATCACGGAGTCTGTTCTTCTTCTCTGTATTCCGGTTGTTCCGGTTGTTGCCTCTTTTGAATGATGAATACACACTACCGCCGCCTGCTGGTAAGGAGATTTATTGCCACTCGCGCATACGCAGTTCATACGTGCTCGGCTCGGATTTGCGGTGTGTTCCAGTGCGCGAAGTCGGCAAATACGCAGGAGAGTCCGGCGACGCAACAGTCGGTGTCGGCGTCG
>NW_011365643.1:311738-339918 GCF_000735185.1 Notothenia coriiceps | reverse complement strand
TGACCATTATTCAGTTAAAACGAGAGGCTGCGTGCGCACCTCCTAAACCGGAAGCTCCGGTCGGCTAACCATTATAATCAGTTTATTATTTATAATTGTAATGATGGATTATGAGTAATCATTTTAAAGTTACACAGAGACATTGTATTAACCCTTGTTATGCCCTGAACACAACTTTTGATCACAAAACAGCAAAGGTAAGACATATTTATCATCATGGCTACGTAAAGTGAAGTTGTTTTCTTGCTCTTTCCTGGCTGCTAGTTCAGTAAGTTTTGGTCGTACAGTGATGAGACGTATACCAATGGAATCTGTGGAATCTCAGCTTTCATGTGATATGTTGTTTTGTGATAAAATGACGTAGAAAATATCGCTTTTGCCAGTTATGTGCTAAAGAAGCCGTTAGCCCCGTTAGCCCGTTTTGCTAAGTGTTGATTTAGACTCCTGGTGTTGGACTTCTGTTCCGTGTAGGTAAAATGGTTAATATCGTCTGTTAGCTGAGTTTCTTCCCGTTAAGTGGGTATGCATCATTAATAGGTTGTTAAATGTTAAGAAGCCTTGAGACGCTGTTTCTAGCAAGATGTTGCGTCTGCCCCTATGGTCTGCCCCCGGGAGTCTCACAATAATAACAGCGCTGTTAGTAGAGATGACGAGTGGCCAATCAGAGTCAAACCGGATACGTCACACGGGATGAGGGTTCCCAACCAACCAGAATTGTTTAAACTAAGGAAGTAGCGTAATTCATATACCGATAGCAGCACCGTTTGTCCAGCGGCTTAACGGTATACCAATACCGTCCAATCAGGTACCGGTACTGACTTAGTACCGGNATGGTGGGCGTTCTAGTAGAAAAAACGCTCAGTGGGCAGCCCATGGGCGCCTATGGGCTGGGCTACGGTCCTGAGACGACATTCCTCGAAGTCGAAGTACAGCTTGTCATTCAGTTGTAAAGGGTCTCTCGGAAAGAAACTTTGCATTGCGGGATTTTTTGTAATGTAAATCTAAACATACTGTTCACACAAATAAAACTCATCCATTAGACCGGGATCGATATCGGATGATACGGATGCCAAATCGAATGGGGGCACTAGTTTCATTGCAGTTGATCACAATTAAATCAACTGAATTTTGAATACTGCTTTATACAAGCAGTTGCTGGAAAAAAAGGTACTGGCTATTTGCTCTGCTACTGCTCGGCCGTGGCTGAGTCATTTGTTATTGGACATTGTTTTTAGTAGGACGTTATAGCAACTGCTTTTCACTGTCCCTGCTTTTTACATCCAATGATTTATTTTTGATACGTTCGGTGTTTAGAGAACGAGAAATGAATAGACGCAACTGCTTTTCTACCTCCTCCAGAAAATCCATTGATTTTGAAATAGTTTTCGTATCACTGCAAATGAAAATTAGTGTGTAATGAGAGACCCCTATCCAGTCAACAAGAGGGTCGGCCGAACAAGGTAAGGGCCCACGGACGCCATAGAGACCCGTGTCGACACACAGGAAACGACGCGCGCGCTCGGCAAAACATACGCATAGACACTTAGATTGTGGCCCGTTGAGTATAGACCAGTTCGGGAGGGCTAAAAGCGCCTCTAGAGACGCATATAAAGTCTAACAGGAGATGGGCCATAAGAGCAGGAGGGCCCCAGTTGATAAAGGGGGCAATAGACCTGTGTTAGTCTAGTCTAGAATGAGTCCTTCTAGACCAACGAGTGAGCTGTAAAAGGACCTTAATGCGGCTGCCCCCCCCCCCCCCCCCGATGTGGTAACAAACCAAAGTACCATTAGTCGTAGTCTTAGCTGTTGATGAGATGACGAGACGCGGTGAGGAAAGGACGGAGTGTAGATAACGAGCGGGTCGACAGCCGTTCCTACCACGGATGTCCGGCGCTGTCCGTAGGACGTATCACTGCATGTGTTCACTTGGCGCCCTACAATTACAAAGTCCTCAACGAACGTTGCTCGAGGCCCGCATATTTGGATCGTGGGGGCGGGGCGGATATAAACGTAAAACTTTACGAGAGCGCTAAGAGAGGCTCCACATAGTTCCAAACCAGTTCCATACTTATGGCAAACATCGTCGAACTTGTGTGAGAGCAACGTAATCAGGAGTCCTCGTGAACCCGAGGATTGCTCGGAATAAATTGTCTTTTATTGGGAGCACAAAACGACTACCCTTGACCCAGGGGAGAGCGTCACGCTTATATGTTCATATAAGCGCTCGTTATTATAGTATATGTACTGTATAACTCTCACGTCCATCCGGCGTTATGAGATCAGACGAGATACATTTGTTGTAATTAAGTTGTTTATTAAGACTAGGTGCCAGCTGCCACCGATGTATGAGGCTCTCATCTTCTTTTTTTTCAACGATCCCCCGGAGAATCGACCGACGCCGCGCCCAACCGGGAACCTAGTCTTTATTGCCAAACGGCGATACGGATGCCAGCAGAATTACCAGTCCCGGCGAGACGGAGAGGTGCACTGGAAAAGAAACCGTCTAGCCTGCGGACGAAATGTTATATTCCGTTATATTGGAAACTTACACTGTAGTGTTTTTTAGAAAGAGGGGTAAGACCCACCCTTCACCTACAGAAATCGAAAAACGACGCCAGGGCGTGAGTAAAACAACAAACGAGAACCAACAGCAATTGAATTAATCAAAGGGCCGCCGGGAACTCTAAACATAGCGAAACCGGTAAGACCCAATTTGTCTTGACCTTCGCTACCGAGGAAAGACAGTTAGTTCATTTGAGACTTAATTCCAGTCCCCTCCGGGTTCTCCTCCCTAGTTTTGGACCAAAACAGATAAAATTGCTCGACTAAAAAAACATACTTACTAGCACTAGATGGTCGTAACGGGGGCCAGCTGCATGAGGCCGTGGAGACCTAATTTCGCTCCGATTGTAATCGACGAGGAGTCGTGAGTCTCCTGAAGGTACTTCAGGATTCATGTCGTCAGTGATATCACACTCGTGGTGTCTGTCAGACCAAATATGTCCTTGTACTTTATTGAGGACTAACTTATATCGACGACATCCGAGACAAGAGGAGAGACTAGGGGAGTCTGGCAGTCTCTGGTGCCTCGTTGTTCGAGTTGTGCTGTCAAAACATTGTCTCGCAGTGTTTGAAATGTGAGTTCAACTTACACAGTGCGACGTGCTTTGCGCCACTATACTTAATTGTAGAAGTGAGGAGCACCAACGGTCCGTGCCTAGCCCAGAAACGAACCGAGATGTAACTAAAGTGTTTGGCACAAATAGACGATTCGATTTGTGTTGGTCGAGTGGTCCAATATGATAATAATTATTTGTAGACATTTTTCTGTATAGTATCTATACGGTTCATCGAAGTTATTACGAAACCTTTTATTGACATATATCAAAAACTTAGTCATAAGTCGGTTGTAACAACGATAAATTTTGGTAAAATACGTGTCTATGTTACTATTATATTAACATATTAACTTTATAGGAATTTATTACAATCGGAATGAGACGACGGCAAAGGGAAATTGTTTTGACGAGGTGATATGTATATTTCTTGTCAATTATTATATATCTAATGTAGTGTTGACCTGGGAAGCCAGTCACTGTCATCTCTGAAATGAAACACGACTCCCAGGTCCAAGTAATGACTCGGCTCCTACTAGAAATCTGCGTCAGTGAGAAGTCTCCGTCTGTCGACCTCTGACTTCTACAACAGGAGAAGGAGGTAGAAAATTGTGTGAGTAGAAGAGGTCATAACTCTATCTCTATGTGTGTGGTGTGTGTTGTGTGTGTGTGTGGTGTGTGTGGTGTTGTGTGGTGTGGTGTGTGTGTGTGTGTGTGTGTGTGTGTGTGTGTGGTGTCGTGTGGTTTGTGTGTGTGTGTCATGAATTTTATTGTAATTTAGTCAGTCTGAGTCTCGTCCGGCCGAGGACGGTAAAAACGACGTGACCCGACAGGTAAAATTGAGCTCGCTTACGTCTTTTGTCCTTTTATATTTTCACATCGTTCGTGAACCCCGTCTTCAGAGTAACTCAAAAAAAAAAAAAAAAAAAAAAAAAAAAAAGGATCCCCTGCGGTCTAACAATTGGTTATTCAATAAAACTTGTAGGTCAAACTGTCTCACTTTCTATTTACACAATCTTTCGGCTAGCGAACACAATTGTGAGTGGGACACAAGAGGAGGACCAGCTCGACATTTTTACCCAGACCGTCAGTACTGTTCAGACTGAGTATGAAAGTTGAAAGTTGAGGGAAGGACAGACGTCGAAGAGGGGAGACTACAGTTTTGGTCGGAATAGTCGGACTGGGTCAAGGTGTCCCACCGTCACTCTCACTTATCTTTTTACTGGTACCGTCGATTTTTGTTCGAGTTGTTTCAATAGTTTTCCCTGTGTTGCAGGTGGTAGTCGTAGGTACTAACTAACTTTTCAAATAATTGTCGAACATTGAACCCATCGTCATGTCTGTCGAGGTTTTTGTTGTTATACAATATCCCCTACGTCTGCGTCTCTTTCTGAACGAGACAAATGCGTAGGCCCAGGGGTAAAGGTTAGGTAGTATAGTAAATTCTGTAAATTCTGTATAAACTGTATCGTCTACGAATAAATGTTAAATGTATCCGTTCTACAAAATGTATGTCTACCGAATGAATGTTAAAAGTAATATCTAAACCAAGATTATCGTAGGATTGGCCGTAAATTCTGTATGGTTAAGATCGTCTATGATGTCCAATCATTGCTCAGATTTTCGCTCATATATGTATCTACCCCCCCCTTCGACGGGTAACATGTGTCCACTCTAAACATTGCGTAAGGCCCTCGGTGAAACGTTGCGCTTTTTCCGGGTTCAGTTCTGGGTAAAACAAAGATGATGCGGGTCGGGGTTGCGGGTGTTGCATAATAAATATATTTAAATAATAATAATTTAGTTTAATGTTTAAATCCTCAGACCTCTCCCCCGCGGGACCGAGCATAATCATAACCTCTGCAGCGCATCTATCTGCTGCTGAGCGCGCCACATTCTGAATGGTTGAGGGGAAGCTCTCTAGCGGAGAATACAGCATTTTCAATAACTCTTCCTCAAGAGCGAAATCCAACGTCTGGGAGGCTTTTGGTGTCCTCCTGGATGCAGAAAATAACCAACATCCCAGGCTTTTTGAGCCAAATATGCAACTGCGTGTGTTAATAATTGCACGTTTTCACTGCTTATATATATGCGGGTTCGGGTCGGGTTGCGGATCTTGTGCCGGCGGGTCGGGTCGGGTTGCGGAACTAATTGGCAATATGTGCGGGTAGCGGGGCGGGTTCGGTATTGCACGTCGCGGGTGCGGGGCGGGAGCGGGTCTTGAAAATCAGACCCGTGCAGGACTCTGCCTTACAGTACACAGTTGATCCTGAGTCCTGTCAGTTAAAGTGTTTCATAGTTAGCTTAGCTAAGCATCAACCTAGCACTGAAATATATGGATCTTATGTGACAGTGTTGTGAAAAAGTCAGCTGAAATGGTGGCATAGTTGCCACTGCTTTACGTATCGACAGCATGTTTGAACGTATTTGCAGACGTAAATGTGGCTGTTTGGCCACTGACGTTGCCATAACAACACCTGAATGTAAATGTGCAACCTCTTTTTGTGACAGATTTTTGCATGAGATTATAATTCTTCTGAATGATATTCCTATTGACAGCTAGTTTTTATATGAACATTATGAGATGTACAGCCAGAGAGAATAAATGAAAAACAGTTATGAAATACTATATGACAAAACATGAATACAGTTTAAGTGATTTGTAAAATATCCATAAAGAAAAATCTTTTTACAGTTCTGTTTCATATGGGTGTTGAGAGATGTATCCATAGATCTCTTAATGTTGCTCTCAAAGTGCACCAGATGGATGCTTTTAACTTCAATATTTAAAAAAATCTTCCCGGGGGAGCATGCACCCGGACCGCCCTAGAGGAGGTTAGGTCCACGGTGTTTACATGCTTATTTATACAATATGTATGCTTATGCTAACATCATAAGACAAAAGTTGGTCCCATGTTGTGTGTAGTGAGAATGCGCCAGAGTGAGGGGGGCCCCCAAGCCAAAGCTCGCTTAGGGCCCCCAAAAGTCTAGGACCGGCCCTGGACATGGGGGTTGGCGCTAACTTGGTTTCGAGTCCACCCTTAAAAAAGCTTTGCCCGCCCCTGCTGGTCACTGTTTTACAAACAGTGGACCCACGGACATCGATATTCTCTTCCTGTCTCCGTCTCTGCAAATCCATTATTTTACCAGCCAATGTGGCCACTTTGTAACTCGGAGTTCTCCTGGTTAATACTCTTTAACGTGAAGCTTGTTTGACGTATTTTGGAGCGACGGAGCTCTTCCACCGGCGGAACAACTCACATGTGCGCAGAGAGCTGCACATTCACCGTCTGAGCAGTGCATCGTTCCGCTTTGTTGACAAGTGGCTTCAGTGGAAATCTGTTGCATGTCGCAGGTTGAGGAAGCTAAAGATGAAATAACATCGTGGATGTGAATCCTGCGCTTAAGAGGTGAGCAGAAGCTGTCTCTTTGTTTATGTTGAAGTGATGAATGGACGAACAGCAAAATAGCTCGAATACAAATGCTGCTTTGGCTTTGCGAGACTAGAGATTAGGGTTAGATTGACAAAGTTAATTAATCGTGTGTCCGCCTGCTCCATGCGAGGTGTTAATAATGGCAGTCAGGAGCTGGTAGCCTACTGATCACTGGATCAGAGGGCACTATGCTAAAATTAAGACGAACGACTTGTTGCCTGGACACAGATCATAATACAGGTAAAAACCTCAAAATGTGTGTTTAGAGTTTAACTTTGCAAGCTTTAGTTAGGTAGCTCTACTGTTACTTCAGTCACAATATGGAGGGATTATGCATTTATTTTACTTACTGCAATGATATTTGGACACCATACAATCATCATTAATCTGATTTTTATTATATTGTTTAAACTGTGACTTTTCAAACCTGATTATAACAAGAACAGAACATTTCATAAATCGTTTGTTTAGCCTACTACCCAAAAATATATCCCAAATTTGAAATGTGATCATTTTATGTGAATTAGTTAATAGTTGTAAAAGCGTAGACATGCATACCACACATTTTACTGTACAGACACCATCAATTCTACTTTTACAGATTATTTTCATTACTGATCAATCTGCAGAAAATGTCACATTTAATTGTATTCAACAAATACTATCAATGCTTTTTACAATGCTATGCAATGGATACTAGCAGCAAATCCTTACATTTGAAACCTGGAACCAGAGAACATTTGTCATTTATGTTGATCAACTAATCAATAATTGACTAGTCGTACATTGATTTATTTTGGCAATCGGAAAATGCTGAGAATGAGCAATAACAGTAATGTTTAGGTAAAGTATTAGATATTCAAGTACAATGGCTCTTCCTCTTGAACTGTTCTTAATTCTCACATTGGCTGTGTTTTATAAAGTGGGTAAAGATTGCAGAGATGGAGAATGCCACACAGAGAAAACACTGGCATCTGCTGCCTGCTAATGAGATCTCACTAAGACTGACAGGGAGCATCTGTATCAGTGTCAAAGTTTGGCTCCAAATATAGCTCTCCGACTAATCCAGATCAAAATAAATTTGAGCCTATTTTTTTCGGTTCTTCGAAACTGGTTTACATATGGAACTGTTGTCAGAGTGAATTCCCTAAGTCACACCTGCAAAGGTGATTGTTCATTTATGAAAGTGAGTGACATTGATAATAATAATAATCTGATATTGGGATGGGGAATGACAACTGCTTTTGGGGAAAGAATACATTGTTGAATCCATTAGAACATCTCTCATTCTGATGTTATGAACCTCACTTAAAACTTGAACTAATGACTCGTTTGGTCCTTTTTGAAAAACAGTTTAAATTTTTGCTTCATTTCAAGTCATTAGGACTCCTTATTGGTAA
The DNA here is from genome assembly GCF_000735185.1 of Notothenia coriiceps. Taxonomy (NCBI): domain Eukaryota; kingdom Metazoa; phylum Chordata; class Actinopteri; order Perciformes; family Nototheniidae; genus Notothenia; species Notothenia coriiceps. The sequence goes on along the minus strand of NW_011365643.1, from coordinate 331,968 downwards.
TCTGTCATGTTATGTTTAGAGAGTCCATAAATATATTTTATATGAATGCTCAGGTCTCATCCTGGAATACAATCGATGGATCAGGATCCCTAGTGGTCAAAGTCATGCATAATTCAACTGTTGTGTGACACCCCATTTGTCTCTTAATGGCGCATCTCTTCCGAGAATAGAGCAGGTGCATCAGTGTGAAATGCCACGAGTCGTTTGTTTGCGTGTTTAATCTCAATAAAGATAAGTTCAGCAGTACAAATTTTGCCTGTTGTCGTAGTAAATGGCTGCAGCCACATTTGTCATGTGAAACAGGTCCAGAGATCCTCGGCTTCAGCCTGTTGGTATCACATGACAGTAGAGTGCTCCTGGCCATTATCCACGAGTTGAATCAGGATAGCTGAGCCTGGCTCTAATGGAACATATACGTCTGCCCAGGGATATAAACATTACTTTTGATTAATCGCTGCAGCACAGTCGAGAAGGAGTATGTGTGTTTCCAGAAGTGAGACACCTTATGACTGAATTATTGTATCATCCATGAACCTTTGAAGTAAGTGATGTGTGGGTTACCAAGAGGTCATACAAGAGTTACCTTCCCTATATAAATGTCTTGTCCTTTGGATGTTTCAGCTTCACTGTGCAGTGTGATGTATGTCCGAGTTTGACCCTGAAATGATTTCCCCCCCCTGTATCTGCTGAAGGGGGAAAGCTTCTTCTTACATCTGAGTTTGATGATTTTGTGCCATCACTAGTGTTAGTGCCAGTATGCAACATGAAGCTTCCAACGCTGAGAATGGACTTCTCAGTGAAGATCTTGTGTATATTAGTTCAACTAATCGTCTCTATTTTTGTGTTTTGTTTGAACAGGGGGAGACAGAGAGCGGATGACAGCCAACCATGAGACTTACCTTCTTATGGCCAGCACCCAGAATGACATGGAGGATTGGGTGAAGACGATCCGCAGGGTCATCTGGGCTCCTTTTGGCGGAGGTCAGTAAACAAACAACCACTGTTGTTATTAGCTGCATAACATCTTAATGTTAACAAGAAACAGTTTGGTCTTCTTTGGGATGACTTGCAGAGTTTACAAAAGACAATCAAAGTGTTAACCGTGTGGTTAAATCCCACTGATAAAAAAAACATCCATAATATTGAAACATCCATTATCATTGAGGACTGAAAGAATGAGTTGCATTGTGCACAATGATAATAATGTTACTGTAGTTGGTGCATGGTAGAGTTGGGACTTACCAGTCATTTCCAGGTACAATAACACATTTTCACAACTGAAACTAGATGTGATTACACAATACAGGTTTAGCTGTTTTATAAAGATTACTTGTATCAGTTGACCACAATTTTACCAGTATTTTATATCCTAACTTTTGAAGACTTTATCTCCAAAGTTTGACAACATGGTATGTTTACAAAGACTGGAGGTTGCAACATATGCTTCCTCCTTCCCTCCTCAGTGTTTCGTTCAGTGTCCTTCCGCGTTTCTTACTACAACTACACTAGTTTAAACAGCCCTTAACACACAGGCTTTTTCATGCATCTAATTAGCACGTCAATATGTTTTTCCGAACTGTTATCTTCCTAGATACTTCCACAAAGAACACTTATATAATGCAGCAAAAATGAACATAATCTCTTATTAGAACAAACGCATAAAGGCTTCAACCAATGACATTTTGCGGAATGGTTTTTGTGGAGCCTATATCTTAAATGAAATGAAAAATAAATATTTATGAGAATTATAATAAAACAAAACAATGACTTTAAAGAGGCAACATGTCTTGTCTTTCGAAATAAAACCCTGTAACAGATAATATTTGCAGGCAAGTATTTTGCATTTTAAATTTGTTTATTCATCACGCACATATTTTGCAAAGGCTTTTAGTCCTAAGACAATTTGCTGCGCTTGATTTGTGCTGCTTGAATCTCTTCTCACACGTTTGTGTCATCATCGTGCAAGTTTGTTTTTCTCTTCCTATCATGCTTGTTCGTGCTAAATAACAATGGTTGTTAAAATCAATTACATGCATCAAATAAGCCAACAAACAATGGTGATGTAATAATCAAAAAGTGCACAGTAATTCAAAGCTGAAGTGCATGATGTTGTAATTGTTCTCATGAAGTTTTCCCTGGGATCAGTGTGATGATTACAGAGTGTCCTGCTGCGCCGCTACAGCTTGTTATTGACTTTGCTGGCAGACATTGGTCTACATTCTGTACGAGCGGGGCACAAGTGCGGCGTTTGAGACCGGACGGGCAGTTCAGGCCGCTCTCTGTGTCACAGTGAATGGACGAGCCTGAGCTGGCCCCTCTGTTTTCAGTGCAGGCAGTTTGATGTCTATTGCAGTTGACTGCTCTTCAAAAGGACGCGCCATTTGTCAAAGATGCCACAAGAAAGGTGGCGGAGCCGGCTTTCACACATATACACACACAGCTCACACACAAACGCACACATATTCCAGGCTTTTACATTTTGCAGTAGCAGCAGAGACTGAGCTGAGCCCTGATTGGCTGTTATAGTGTGATTTAAAACTTTTGATCAGAGAGTGACAGATAGAGAGGGAGACCGTGTTTGACCCACAGAGGAGCTCGGAGCTGTTGTGCCCAACACTTGCTATGATGTGGAATTAATTACTGGCCAGCAGTTTGACAAGAGACAGTTTGAAGTTCGATGATTGAGAAATGTGCAGCTGTGGTCTCTCCATCTGGATCTTTGGAGAACTTTTCCATGGTAATTACCAATTCTTCACATGTAAAGATTTAGCATTTTAATTTGAGCTGTTGTTGGATTCCTGCTACGTAGTAAATTGAAATGTTAAACTGTAAAAAGTACAAATTTAATATTTCCACCCATGTATTTTATACATTACATGGGAGAGTTTTCTAGACAGTTTCATTTGTTGGTTTGGAGGACTAGTGGTTAAAGCAGACAACCACCTCCAAATATTACATTTCCTTTTCTTTGACATTTGAAGGCACTGTTTTCAACCTTACTTACAGTTAACACCACACTTTAATGGGATATTTGTCCGCCTTCTACTTGTGGGTTAGAGTTCTCATTTAGTGTATGACTTGCTCGATTTGGGGCTGTTTTGTTTCAAAGTTTATATGTAACATTCAGAAAAGTCATCAAGGAGTTAAAATCAGGTTCATATCTCCTATTTGAGGAACATTCATCTACCACACCACATCACAGAACAGGAATCAAGGACACGGAAGAGAAGACGATAAGCACTGGAAATGGACAAATTGGACCGTGTTGGGTCTGGACCTCTTTCCCCTTCCTTGTGTGCGTGTGAAGATATGAGTGTGTGTGTTCAGCTGGTGTAGCAGACAGAACCTGAGAGTGCTGAAGGAACCTGCTGAGTGTTAGCAGAGTAGAGGTGTTGCTCTTGTGTTAAGACTTTTTCTAGATGTGGTACGAGCCAGCAAACATAAACACATGCACACACTCTTCATAAGCCGGTCCACACACACAGCTACATGTGACCCAGGGAAAACATTCCTAGACTCATGACCAGGACGTCTGGTGGGATGAACTCTTTAACATCCTTTTTCTCATTTGTTCTCTGTTGCTCTTTTTATTACGTGAGGATATTCACTGTCCTTTACTCTGTTGGAGCTTGACTTATCAATCTTTCACTTTGATTCAGCTAATATTTGGAACACGGATAAACAGCTTTCATTATATCTTGGGAATTTCGTGTGACTGTTTCGTTCATATTTGGGTTTTTGTGAGGATTGAAGTGGAAAAGTCCCTGAGGAAAAGAAAAGAGACTTCTCTGTTGATTTCTGAGCTGCTTATTTTCAAATGAAAGAACATTTTAATCAACATTTTCTGTAACATGGATATGAAGACTGTTTGACTGACCTAGCAAACTGATGCAGCGCTTGTATTTCAGAACAGTTTTTGTTTTGCTTTATGTCAAAGCTGCAAAAACCGAGGCTGGTTTTTGTAAAATGCTAGACTGCAGACAGTTTAAATTCTGCGCCTCGGGTGTGTTATCTTATCACAAATGTATTAATAGGCATTTCTTCCGGAAGCTAACAAGTTGTGTCCTTTTCAAGAGGGGTGAGTATGACAACATACCATAATATTGATAGTGGTAAAACAGCTTGCGTAAAATCTATGACCAATACTCCTGTTCAAAACACTCATTTAAGCTACAATTTCACCAACCAACACCAGTTGATTTAAAGCTTTGTGTTGCTATCTTAAGTGTCAATGCACAAGGGTTCTGTTAAGCTCTGTTTAATTTAGTTACTGTATACTACCTTGTTGTACAGCGTGTATGCATGAGTGTGAGTAGCCTCTGTCTGTCTCTGGAGACCGGAAAAGTGTGCAGATCCAAATCTCTCAGGAAGGCTGCCTTAATCCCCTCTTGTGTTGCATCCACATGAGACTGCTGCAAATAGAAATCAGTCTCTTTTTACGCCGACTGCCTCGGACAAAAGGCGAGAGGTGCTCAGCAGGAAGTTAGAGATTTGATCATCAGACTAAGGCTTTGTGGGTGTACATATTTTTTGCTCGGACTGTCTAGCTGGCCTTATCTGACTTTTTCTTCAATTGATTTAACTGCTCTCTTTGATGTGCCTTAAGCTGCAGATGCTAGGCTAATGTTTTTTCTTTCTTTGAAAAAGGCCACTTTCACTTCAAAAGAGAAAGTGAATTAGTGCAGGATATTAAACGGTATTAATATTTCAAAGGCTATACTATAATACTAGGAATCATACTCTGTAGCTGCTAAGAGTTTCTGTCACAAATTGAAACTAATTGTAAGCATCTGTGATACAAGAAAAATGTCATAAAACCCTGGAAACACTGGAGTTGTTTGATATCTATAAATCGCTTTGAAATAAAAGCATGCCGATTATGTCCACACAAGTATCAAAGAACAATGACCCAATACTGATTTTGTGAAGCATTGATCAATCTCTTACAATCATTAAAAATTTGGTCTTGTGTTTCAGGGATTTTCGGTCAGAAGTTGGAGGAAACTGTGCGCTATGAGCGCCGGTTTGGGAACAAGCTGGCCCCTATGCTGGTGGAGCAGTGTGTGGATTTCATCCGGCAGTGGGGCCTGAGGGAGGAGGGCCTCTTCAGGCTGCCCGGACAGGCCAACCTGGTCAAAGAGTTGCAGGACGCCTTCGACTGTGGAGAAAAACCTTCTTTTGATTGGTGAGTGTACGGGCTGCTTGGATTTCCTCCAGTGAATTTGAATGGGAAGCTGATATGTTCAGGTTCTGCACCTCTGGAAACACACAGGTGCGACTGTTAGCCTGAATTCCTTCAGACATTTTATGGAAACCAAAGGTGTTTTCAATACTGTTTTTCCATCAGAAAAATCTACACTTTTTGAGGGATGCCTTATAACACACAAAGAAAATTGGGAAGATTCAGAAAATTACTCTGACCACCATTTTAAACAAGTTTCCTCACCATCATCCTTTCTCAACAGGAAATAAGTAAAATACATTTTATGTAACGTTACACATACATACAGAAAATACATATTTTTTAACAAATATTGGTCTATACTCACCCTTTTGAACACAGTACCTGCTGCGATATACTAGCAGATGGTGACACAATTTGATGAATTCTTATATTCCTCCATTTATTGTGTTCTTTCTCATCTCCAGTTTGCCTTTTTCTATGCTGAATTATTAAATACAGCATTACAAGGCATTGACCTAATGTCTGTCCCTTTGATGTCAGTGCAGGAAAACATGATGTAATTAATCAGGCTGATGCTTTTCACTCCGTTGCATTACACTGATGCTATGCTGTTAGCTGACAAACACCTGAAACAGAGCCAGTCTAATGTTATTAGTTTCACCTGTGCTTCCCCTGCCATGGTAAGAAAAAGGTTATGATTTATTTTTACAAGGAGGTAGATATTTTCTCAGTAAATGCTAAACAATCATTTTGATTAAATTCAGTTAGTCTCCTGTCAAATCTTGAATATATATTTTATTTTAAGTCTACAGGTGCATAAGCAATAAGAACCGACATTGAGCAAATGGAGGCACTGAATACATTATACAGCTAAAGACCCTTTGTCCACCCCCACAAGGGTTTTCACTTGATTAGACCTCTCCTCCAGGCTGTGTGGGTGCTTGATTGACACCTCTCTCGCCCTCTTTGTTTTGCCCTGTCACACCAGCATTTCAAACAGATGAATTCAATTAAGTCTTTACAAAATAAGCAGAGCTAGAAACGTAATGACATAGGGAATACTCTGAACCATGCATGCAGCAGTAGGTGATTTAGAAAATATGTTTCAGGTTTGTATAGCTTTGTCGTTCAAAACATATTTGCCAATAAGGGAAACTGTTTGTGTATTTGACTGTCCAAAAAAGATGTATTGTGAAATACTTTGACATACGGGAGTTACATATAGGTGGGTGATAACACATAGCAAAGGATGCAGTTGCAATAGCTTAGTCCTCAAAGGTAAATGCTGTCAAGATAGGTTGGGATATTATTTAAAATGTTTCACTCTCATCCACTGGTTGCTTAAATTCCCCTGAAATAAATAAATGTTGTTAAATACTAGTCCTTCCCATAGTTTTAAATGACGGTATGACCAGATGTTAAGGGTCAATTTACACCGTTATCATTATTGAAGTGAATTAACATTTGAATTATGCGGTCACGTTTTAAAATGAATTGAGATCAGTCAAGATGTTAAGGGCGATCATTTAAATTGTGAACTCAATTTTCTAAATAACGTATACAGACCCTCCACAATGTGCCTTCATACTATGTGTTGTGTTGCTGTCCTGTGAGACAGAGCTGTTTTTTAAAGTGACGACCTTCATCCATAACTCAGGATGACAGAGAAATGCTCTGCTCCTCTTCCTCTTTCACTCCCACCATCTATTCTACCAACCATAAATAAAATCTGGATAGGAGTGACATGAACCCAGACCTACATACATCAATATCTGAGCACTTCCTAGAAGCACAGGCCACAAAATCACCATCATGTCAGCTGCACCATGACACATCTCCGCCTCCTACATCTTTAACACAAATCATGTCGTGCAGGGGCAACACCTCCGCCCTCTTCCGTCTCCACACACATCTGATTTTAGTTTTCTTAACCGTCCCTCACCTTGTGATTCCCTCGTTAGCTCTGATACACTCCTGCTTACCTCCGAAATCCTCTTGCATTCTGGCAGATCTTTTAGTTCTCTGTTGCCCACGTTGTTACCGGTCTGTCTTTCTGTTGCCTATGTTCTGGTTTCTTTCCTGTGTTTGCCTGATTCTCCTACAAAAAAAATCTTTAGTGAGGCTTAAATAACCACAGATATTTGCGGCATTTCGATCAAGCATTAAGGCAAGACTTTAATTGATACACCCAGATAATCTTTTATGGCAGAGAGATAAATATGAAATATCAATAACACTCATGACTGCATTTCTTTATCTGCACTGTACACTTCGTCTTCAACGCTTAAAATATTCACCAATTTTAACACTTATAAATAGACCCCATTGTTCTGAATTATTACGAATAAATCGGTATATATGGTTTTATACATATTTTAGATTTCTTGTATCTCCACATTGACTTTTGTTGTATAATGTAGTATAATGCACAATTTCCTCAATCCAACGTTTGCTGCAATTCCCCCGAAGTTAATTTATTTTGTCACATACTAGTAGGGTTGGGAACCGAAACTCGGTTCCAGATGAGAACCGATAAGAAAATGCCGGGTACCCATACAAAATACACAATTTTGGTTCTGCTTAACGGTTCCTAAACGCGGTAGACCCTGTATTCCACCAGGTCCGTCTGCGCCGCGGCGCCCCGGTGGAATACAGGGTAAGGGCGGACTGGCCACCTGTGTGTTCTGGAGAATCACAGAACGGCCGATCGTCAGCGGGCCGTTGACGGCCGGCTCGGTACGCTGACGGCCGGCTCGGTACGCTGACGGCCGGCACCGCCCTTAATTTTTTCAAACGGCATCATGTAAGTTGCGCTGACAGGTGGCAGAGGTCCACAGTTGCCCCGCAGCGAGGCTCCTCCCGTAGACAGTTCACGAGCTCAGTCACTCATAACACCAAAGATGGATCGCGGTAAATGCTCTAAAGTGAGGCTCCACTACACTAAAAAAGAAAAAGACAAGGCACAGTGTAATGCCTGTTAATAGCTTGCCACAGGCATAGCTCAGTTAAAATAAAGCACAGCATGTATTTTTTTAATTTGTAAAAATGTCAGTTAAAGCTTAAAAGTGTAAAGATATTTTTGTTATCTAAACGTTTGACCTTTTTCTTTTACAATTTTGGAATCGAAACGGGGAACCGATAAGAATCGGAATCGATAAGCAGAATCGGAATCGATACATTTCAGACGATACCCAACCCTAATCGTCATATCTAGACAATTGCATGTTATAAACTTTAGTCCACACGGAAGAAAGAACATTTGAGTGATAATAATTCATACTGTATAAAAAAATCTGTTAGGATTGGCTTTAAACTTTACGGCCAATTCCCAGAGGCCTCTAATAATGTACCTCTCTCCAGTTTGGAAAGGCTAAGCTGTCAACAGTGTGATCCTTTAAATATCTGTAATTAGTTTGTTGGTAGGACAAAATAGCAGAAATATCAATAAGAAAGGTTTGCATGATCTATCGTCAAATGGTAATGCTTCTGGGGAATATACCCAAAGATACTTTGAATACAATGAGTTTGATGTTTATTTCACCTGTTAATTATTATATTATTGGGTACATTTAGATTCTTGCTTGACCATTAAACAACAACAGATTGCAGATTTTCCAATATGCTCAGAGGACTGTTGCTTGTCTTTCACACTTCCAGTTCACACACTCCAATTGTCTCTGCCAATTACACGTTGCATTACACCCACACACTTTATCTGGAATAAGCTGCCAAACTGGCTTCTCTGCTATGTTATCATCAGTCCAGTTTCTTTCCGCGAAACACAGCCACATTTACTACATAAGACACAAGATTTAGAGGAGATATTCTGTGAAATACCAGCAGGATGACACTGTGGCATTTAGATTACACTTGTAAGAGATAACATTACAGAGCTCAGACTCCCACAATTGGAAGATAATGGAAGGTGACTTTTACAAATGTGAGGAGGTGGCCTTTTCAGAAGATATTTCATCAAGTGCGGCCATGGCGGTGCCGATTGCCCGAGCCAGTAGTGCATGCCAGATGGACGTTTATACATCTTGAGGCCAAAACAACTCTGCCTGTTAACTATCCAGATAAGCCTGATGTTTATTACATGATGTATACCTTTAAAAAAATGTGTTCTAGACCAGGGGTGTCAAACTCAAATACACAGTGGGCCAAAATTAAAAAATCGGTACTAGTCGAGGGCCGGACTGGTTCAATGTTTATTGCAAAACGTATTAAAATGAACTTATTGCACATATTAAACCTGGAACTAACAAAGCTTAAATGATTGCCAATAGAAACAACATTAAATAATCAGTTGCATTCATTTCTTATGGCTCTATCCGCAGCTTTTCCGGAGTCATTTATTATGATTACATTTTTCCACAGTCCAACAACAGCTTCAAAAAAACACTTTCCCTCAAAGAAAAAAGCAAACATGCCCTGTTGCCTCAAGAAAAAAAGTGCAGAAGGAAACATCCATTGAAACTCAGTGTGCTGCTCTGTGATGCTAGTTTAAGCCAGATACTTGGTATCTCGTCTTGGGTGCAAGTTCATCAATGTTTGGGGTCAGGCTCTGAGCGGAGGAAATCCTCAGGATTGGGTGAAGGTGTGCGTGCAATATACCGGCCGGCCAGATCTAATAGTAATTAGAAATTATCCTGCGAGCCGAAAATAAATCCACCACGGGCCGGATTTGGCCCCCGGCCTTGAGTTTGACAAATGTGTTTTAGACAAACCAAAAGACCACATTTAGCAGAGGTAATAAATGATGGACATCTCAAAAATAAAAATAGAGATAATTTATCCTATAAAGTCGCTCTCTTACAGCAGTGCATTCATTCTGAAGACATGCAATGAAATTCTCTGCTGTCACTGGCAGCCTTGTACAAGTAGTGGGTTTGATCAATATTAGAAACATAATCATGTAATACATTTACAAAAAGTTGCCAGCATTTGAATCCAACTTGATTTTTTCCACACAGCCTTTTTGACTAGAAACTACAGCAGTGGCAAATATCGTCTTTATAGTGGTCTGCCAACACAGTCTCTTCAGTCTGCATACAAATAACAAGACTTTACACCTTGAAATGCATGCAAATGATACGCAGGAGTCTGACTTTGCATGCATATGATACGCCAACCATTCCCATTGACTTCTGTGGAGGGCGGTTGCGTTCAAATACCATGCTTCACCTTGACAGGCCATGACGTCACCAGCGAGCCTCAAGTTGCCGTGTTAACCCCAGGTTGACCCGAAACGCAGATATCCCTGACACCAAAAGGAGGTAAGCACCATGTGTTGAAATGTGAAGAATTCTGGGACTCATAGAACCGTAGTTACAGACGTAAATATCATTTTATTTAGATTACGGTGTTTTTGTAATCGTTGTAAACCAAAATCGTAATCGAGATTAAAATACGATTAATTGCACGGCCCTAACTCAGGCTTCTATTGGCTAGAGAATCAGAGAGGTTAGACATCTCTAAGCGATTCACCAATCACAACAGAGCCAGCCAGCTAACCAATCAGAGCAGACTGGGCTCTGGTTTCAGACAGAGGTTGAAAAGAGGTGCTGCAGCACAGGCAGTATGAGACCTTTTTGAACATTAAAGCATGTTAACATGTCACACTAGAGACACAAAATAGAAATATGAACCTGAAAAAGAGCATAAGTCATTTTTAAATCAACATGCTTTTGTTAAAACTATACTTTCTGAAACCAACATTGTGTCTGGGTGGGTGAAGCAGGAAAAGAAAACAGAAAATACCTTTATTTCAAGGTTTTAACTAGGAACAAACAGAACACTACCCTGTGAACACAGTCATAGACAAACAAGGAACTAACAATGACAGACAGAAAAACCAGAACTTAAATACACCCAAGACTAATAAAAGAAACAAGAGACAGGTGAGGAGGGAGGAGAAAACACAGGGGCACAAGGTGAACACAATCAGGTAATCAGACAAGAGGGAACACAGACAGAAAGCAACAGCCAAGACAGGGGGTGAACACTTTTCAAAATAAAACAGGAAACCAAAGACAGAAAAAGACAAGACAAAACAAAACACAGACAGATCGTGACACATTGTTTGTTAAAAACAGCTTCATACTGTATACTGTAGTTTAAAATGACGCACATGAAAGCCCTATTTGCTAGAAATTCTGTGCAGCATATTGAATGTTACGAAATAAATTGATTTGGGACAATCTTGTATTGTCGATAAAATGCCAAGCTCAAAAAGTGCATTATCTCCAACATGACTGCTCCATCTACTGTAGTTTTATTCTTAGCTCCCTCTGTGTTGCAGACTCTGGGGAAAACAGCTACTAATGCACTGACCCTTGACATGCTTTACTGCAGACCAGTGAGAGAGTAAGGCTGATGCCCCCGGATAGAGCCCCAGATGGAAAAAATCACCATACAGCTCAGAACAAATGCCTTTTCTTTCAGTGGAGGAACATGACTTCACATAGAGCTCGGTCTTTTGCTAGCTGAGTGAATCATTTTCCATTTTATCTAGGAATTAGTCATTCTTGTGAGTGTGCAGTCTGCAGTTCACTGATACAGGATTAAATGAGTTTTAAAATAGAGTTAGCGCAACACCAGGTGATACAAAAATGCTTTAACCGGTGAAAAAGGCAATTCATTTGATTGGCATAAATGCTTAGTATTTTCTCTCACCATGTCCTTACATCAGGCTGTAGGTAGATTAATCCTGAGGCAGAAACTGTTCCTCAATGTGACCCGTTAGCACCGCAGAAGGTCAATGCACCTCTGGTGACAAAGGCAACACTTGTGTATTGTTGTATGACACTCTCCCTTGGGTAGGTAGTTGTGAAAAAAGCAGCCGGTATGATATATACGTATATGCCATCATGGTTCTGCTGACAACTCTGAATGTTTGTCCCATAATACAGTATATTGGGTTTCTGGTCCCACAAGGCTGTGTGTATTGTATTCATTACAGAATACTCTCTGGAGTAGGGATGCGTATCGAGAACCGGTACTAAGTCAGTACCGGTACCTGATTGGACGGTATTGGTATACCGTTAAGCCGCTGGACAAACGGTGCTGCTATCGGTATATGAATTACGCTACTTCCTTAGTTTAAACAATTCTGGTTGGTTGGGAACCCTCATCCCGTGGGACGTATCCGGTTTGAGACTGCCAAGGCACACAGGGGGTAATCTCTACTCCTAACAGCGCGGGTTATGTATTGTGGAGGACTGCCGGGGGCAGACCCCCCGGGGGTTCCCGGGACCCGCGCCGGCCGGCTGACATCGTCGACAACATCTGCGAAAGGCGGGGCGTAACGAGTACAACGAAAAGTTACAAGTCGCATGACAGAGCCATTGTGCTTTTACCAACTCGTTTGCGCACAGGGAGCTCTGTGTGATGAGGAGCATGAAGCGGATCCTCAGCCTGTGAGAGCACCACATCTGCCAGCGCTAAGCGGAACAGTCCTGAATGTTCAGCCCGACACTCCGCAGGGCCGCATCCGTTAGCAAGATGTCAGACTACGATCCAATCCCAAACTTGTCCTCCTGAAAACGAAACCAACTTGTGGAGACAGTACCTCACCGGTCGGTGATCCATCAAAGAATATGGACAGAGATCCTCCGAAGAGCACTCACGCTCAGAAAATCTAACAGAGGCACAGCTGTCACAGGCGCGCTGATATGGATCATAATAGCTTAGCGACCGCATAAACCTCCGCTTTCCAGTTTGCCAAGAGAAACCAAAACCGTCCGATGGCAACGTCTCCAATCTCCTGATGGACGTTCAGAAATCGGAATGTTCTTAATGAGTCAATAGACGGCTTTTTCTGCTTTCTCATCGAACCACTTCCTCAAGTGAGCAAGCATACACTCTTGACGCTCGCGTCAATAAAAGGCCTTCATACGTCCATTATGCCCACTAATATCCAGGACCCCGAGGCCGCTCCCGCCGGAAGATCTCTCTTGTCCAACCGAAACAGGGCTACGTTCTGTTCATAGAACCGAAGTAGCCCCAAAATCTCTCGGGGCGAGCATCAGAGCCCTTGAAAATTGGCATCAAGACCGTCTCGGCGTGACGTTCTTAATGGCCTTCCAGGTTGTACTCTTACCACAAAAACACTCCATTGCAGATAAACACACGCCATCCACTGACATTTACACAGCAGACTGCCTTTCCACTCGCGGAATTGCTGTTTTCGGTGTCAACCTCTCGTGTTTACGGAAGACGGAGACATTTGGCCCCTCGGTATGGATTAATCCGTACCATTGGCGCGCAACTTCGAGGTTCCGCGGCCAATGGTACGATAATCAAACTGGTCAGCAATAGATGGATATCAAATGTCTCGTTTTCTACGTTAAGAAAAAAAGAAGGTACACCGAAAACCGGCATTCAACGCGAGTGGAAAGAGAAGTCGTTGCTGTGTATGTCAGTGGGAGCCCGTGTGGTATTAAGCGCAATGAGTGTATTGGCGTGTAAAGACGTACAACTTGAGAGGCATTTTGAAGACAGCCACGCACTTGATGCCAATTTTCGAAGGCTCGACTGCTCGCCACCGAGAAGATCTTTGGGCTAACTTCGTGCATGACAAAGACGCTAGCTCCTTTTCGGGCTTGCACTGACCAAGAGAGAGCTACCGCAGGCGCCCTACGAGCTGGCTGATAATTACGGAAAAGAAAAGCCTTGTATTGAGAGCAGAGACAGTCAATAAGTGATGCTGCACCATGAAAGTGGGTCAAGACGAGAAATCAGAAAAAGCGTTATTGACCAATTAGAACATTGCCGATTTCCTGACACGTACATCAAGGAGAGTGAGACCCTGCACGCGCTTTTTGACTGCTTTGGACAAACTGAGAAAGGGCGGAGGTTATCGCTAGCAGTTGATGAAGAGCAGAAGCGATTGCACAGCTCGGCCTGTGTAGATTTTTTGATTGGTGAGTCTTTCGGAGGATACTTGGATTAATTCTTTGATGGACACAGACCCGGAGGTGAGTTCCACAAGGTTTTTTCAGGAGCACAAGTTGGGATTGGATCGGTATAACACTGGCTTGTACGATGGGCCCTGCGATGTCGGGCCGAACACAGGACGGTCCGCAAGGCTCGCAGATGTGGTCCACAGCTGAGATCGCTTCATGTGCTCGATCCACCAAAGCCTCCTGTGCGCGAACTGAGTGCTGAGTTTAAAAAAAAATGGACCTCTGTCATGCGATATTAACATTATTGCGTGGTAACTCCAGTTAACAGCCCCGCCTTTTCCCGCCAGAGTTGTCAGACATGTCAGTCGATATAATGATTCGCTCATGCACAGCTGACATTAGATGCGTAAGCAAAGGAACGTCGAAACGAGATTTTGTGAACTTAGGAGGCATCATGGCGTTTCTCCGCATTCAAACATAAAAAAGCCAACGCTTCTACTGCGTCTGATAGAGAATGAGAGTTTAACGCTGTTGTTCTGCTTCTGTTGAGCGCTTTCCCAACATCAGAGACCCACTCAATTTGGAGCTGCAGCAGATAAAATGGTTACCACAACGTGTGAGAGAGACTACCATGCTTGAAAAACTCCACTTTTTTGCTTTTAATTAGCAATGCTGTGATGCGTCACTTGTCTTTATCTTGTTAGTTAAACATAATATCCACTGGGTTGTGGTATGGCCATAAATTGCATTTTGTGTCGAGTATTCGATCATGAATCTAAATCTAAGGAGTTGATGGTTATAGCTTCACNACAGAAGGTAAACAACACCGTAGAGTGAACGTGTGGAACTCACACGAGAGAGAAAACACCAAGATGAAAAAATCTGATCCATCTCATTTACCGACGAACATTTCTGTTCGTCGGTAAATGAGATGGATCAGATTTTTTCATCTTGGTGTTTTCTCTCTCGTGTGAGTTCCACACGTTCACTCTACGGTGTTGTTTACCTTCTGTGATGCGCGAGCTGATGACGTCACGTAATCATCATCACTACTTCACGTCAAGACGAGTTAACTTTACATACCTTGTTTACCTGGCTCAAGTGGTGGCTCTGGGGTTGTTGTGTGAGCCACCACTAGAGAATTGTCGTCTTTTTTAAGAAATGTTTTTCTTATGTCCATCTTCAAAAACTCTGAGTCCGACTGACAGTTTATTTTAAACATTGTCACAACTCACAGGATAGGTACCGGTCAGCCAATAAGACAGATGTTTATTTCCATTCAACTCTCTGGTTGGTCTGGTGTCTTGCCTCTGTTGCATTCACTGAACACGGGAAATTACAATCCTGCCATCCTCTCGTGTCATGATGAGGTTTAGGTAAAGCACGGTTAATGTATTATATTATTGACTCAATAATATAATACATGACTTTGAGAGTAGGCAATCTAGGCATATTAACACAATTAATTAAAACATACTTATCACGGTGACGGTGTATTGATATATATCTTTTTTATTTGCTAGCGGGCCCCTTAGTGGCTGCGGGGCCCTAAGCGGCCGCTTATGTCACTTAATTGGTCGGGCCGGCTCTGCCCATGTCCCTATTGAAAATATACATCTTTACAAATAGCTCACACATAAATAATTGCACAATTATTAAACAAATAAATAAAGTAAATAATTAGGTAGGACACTGATAACTTCAACATGGGTCATTGGTGCATTATTGTAAACTTCTTCAGTAACCTGTGCCAAAAACTGCAGTTTACCGAATAGCCATTAGAGGCTGTTGCAGCTTGTGAATAAACATAAATTATCACCCTTTGCTACAGTAGGTAACAAATAAAAATGTAAATGTAATGTGTTCAGAAGAAATGTGCTAATGTTCACGGCTGTATTGTAGTGTTAAAAAATTGGTGGATTATGAACATTTCAAAAGTATATTTACACTTTAGTAGCTAAACGGCAATAATTAAATAATAGAAAATGATAACAATGACACATGGCTGGCATGTTGTGTTCTTGAGACAAAGAGGAACGATATAATTAAGGGAGACCTTTGTCTATTTAGCTACAACTGACATCTTAGGTTACCCTTTAATGGCAGGTGCAGGCTTTTTTTTGCAGGAAAAACTAATGTCACTATCCTGTAAATAGAAAGTCTGGGCTAGAATCACAAGAAAATGATTAAAAGCCTTGCCCTGCTTTCTATTAGCGTCACTAGTTAAAAAGTCAACAGTTTGATGTTAATTTATTGACCAGTGAAGTGGATCTGTCAGATGGATTCCACAGTGACACCAATTTGTCACACTTGCCAATTTGTCACACTTTCCAATTTGGCACCCAAAAGTTTCTCAGTCACATTTGCATTGATTGTGATGCAAAGTTATTGTGATTTCCTGGTTCCCCTGAGAGTACTTTTGTCCACATTTAAAATCAATCAGCCCTTTCTGTTTCCATTACTTGTATGGCGGGACAGTACTTCCTTTTGGAAACAACGGTTGTGAAGCTATTAAACAAGCATGCAACAGGATTATACAGCATACCACGGCTATTACAGCACACTCCTGTTCCCACTGCCATTTCCTGGTGATGCTCAACCTTCTTCCACAGTGGCTGAATTGGCTGCATTGTTTATAAAGACAGGAGCAATTTCAAACTTGCTTAGCATATGGACAACATCCTGGATGAAACCTTTAAACACTGTGAGAGCGCTGTTTCCTGAGATCTCTTTATGACTGAGGAACAATGTTTGCTACCCCTTTAGCCCAGTAACTTTAACTACTGTATATAATATCCTGCATTATATTTTGTTACTGGAAATGTGTATTTCCACGTAATTTTCCACATGTATATTTTTTTACTTTTTAATACTATTTAATTTCTACTTCAGAAATATTTTAGATTGTTTATTTCTAGTGTCTTAATTTCTGTTATGTACCTTGCCTTGTTTTTTATGCTGCTGCAATGCAAACATTTCCCAAATTCGGATCAATAAGGTACTTATCTATCTATCTATCTATCTATAATATCAGTATAATACTTATCCTAGCACGTTTGCTTAGCAAGTTTGCTTATTACTTCCTATGAAACATATCAGGAGCAGCAGATAGGCATCCATTTTCAGGCTGTTTGAGGCAGATGACATGAATAACAACCCTTATCTAGATGTACTGCTGATTACTACTTTACAAAATATAACACAAGTCGGAACAATGTAACTCTGGCTCCCTTTGTGTGTATGTCCAGGAAGTTTAATTGACTGTTTAATTTGAGCTAAATTGATTAAACAAATGAGTTCATTGGAAAAACTGACTCAAATGAGCAGCTGCAATGATTGAGTCATCGGTTTGTGAATGACATAGGTGCTATAAACTGCTCCAGGAACTGATGGATAGTTATTTTCTATGGGAGTTTTTTTTGGCCAAATGCAATTAAACTATTTCACAGCACAGCACTAATTGTTTGGATACACATGTTGAGCCTTAGTACAAACACACAGCATTCCCAGATAACTCCCGCTGCATTGTCTCCTGACTTCAGACAAATAGAAACCAATCAATGATTAGTCTTTAGGATACAACCACCATTATAAAAGGGAGAATACAAGTAAAGACACATTCCTGTTAAGCACAAATATTAGCTTTGCAATTTCTATTCTGCAACATTCACAAGATAAGATTTTGAAAAAGCATTTTTATCTCAAAATATCCTCCCGTCACCAGTAGGTAAATACTCCATATCTGTCCAGAAAATAAAATAGCAGGAGGCTCCCCTTTCATTTATTCTGTGGTGGAGCTGCCTGCAGGTATTATTCTCCAGCACACACTTCTTCTGTGACTGGCACCAGCGGTTATTCAAAAAGAAGCAAATCATTGCATCTTAAGTGACACTAATTCCAGCAGGAATTCCCTGCCAGAGACAGTCGAGAACATTTACTTATAGCACGACTGTACCTGAAGAGACAACCGTGACAGCTGTCACAATTTCCCTGATTCACCACGCTCCAGAACACAGCTCCAAAGTTTTATAAACTCAGCGGTGAACAATTGTCAGCTTTACTGAGGCGTGCAGACTTCTGCTTCAGAGGAGAGAGCTTGTAATAAAGAAGGATTCCTTATTCACCTTGAGACTCACACCTTATGAAAAAAAGTTCAGGAGAAGAGAAAATGCCACACCTGTTCAAGTTACGACTGAAAATACTCTGCTGTGGAGTATCTACTGGTAAAAGAAGTCAGCTGTTATTTACATACAGAGAACACTGTAGGCTACTCCAACTGCACAAAATAACCACAGACAGATAGCTCATACAGCATAAGTAAACAAAGAAAATGCATTGCTAAAATGAAATGGATATGTCCTATTTATTTAAATGACATCTAAATAATTGCATGCCCTCACACCAAACCCTATCATATCAATGAACTCAAACAACATTAGGTTTAGCTGTGTGTCATAATTAGGCTACTTTCTGAGCTGGGTTCAAACAGCTGTTCATTCCAGTTTGGACCACCAGCCTTAATAAACAGCCGGACCCAGCTGCAGACTAGTCTTTAACTAATGGCTCAGAAACAGGTGGGGGACAACAAAGGATCCCACTGTGCTATAATTGCTCAGAAATACCTGCAGCCCAGCTACACTTCTCTATGAATGACTCTGACTCTATACCTCAACAGGCAGTGAGGGCATCCACTCTACAACATGCAGTGGCGGTACCAGATATTTTCTTTTGGGGGTGCTGTGGGGTAGCTTGGAGTTTCATAGAGGGTGCTCAAACATTTAGGGTTTCCCATTAATGTCCCAGGCGTTACAGTTGAATTTTCTACTACAACACTCTGACAGGAGCAGGGCCGTGGTAAGTAGGGGTGCTGAGGGTGCTGCAGCACCCCCTGGTGGAGGACAGGGGATCTGCACTTCCACAAGATTAAATGCAAATATAATACCAAAAAAACCGAATTTTCAGCCTTGATGTAACAACACTCATAATTAAGTAAAGATAACACCCTTTTCACCCCGGTTACATTTTCCATTTGCCCTGTACGATGGGCGCTGTAAGTGATGAAAGTGGGGAATGTTGGCTTATCAGGCGCCCGCAGCTCACAGCTAAAGTGAGAGAGATAGATAGATAGAGATAGATAGATAGATAGATAGATAGATAGATAGATAGATAGATAGATAGATAGATAGATAGAGAGAGGGGGTGCACCGGTACCGGCGGGGATTGTTGTTAGCTTCTGCTGCACTAACGGATATAAGAAGCTGTTTCTACAATAATGTGGAGGGAGAGTTCTGTCCTGTCAGACTGAGAGGCTCAGTGAGGTAAAGGACTCTGAGGGTTTAGATAGTTCACTTTAGTCTAAGTTATCTCAGTGGGTCTCACACATTTTGATCACAATTTATGTAAGCAAATACTTCAAAGGGACACCTTTATAATTATTAGGATAAATAAAAACAGGTTTGAAATCATTCCAATGTATACTATAGGACAGTAAACCAAAAATATTGTTTAAAACTGGAGAGATTTAAAAATATGCATAAATAAATAAATGTTAACTGGTAAAATAAGATATAAATGAACCACAAAAATAAAACAAGTTAGCCTACATTTATTTGATATTGGCTAGGGTAGGTTATTGGTTATGTTCACATACAAACCGATCTTTTTCACATGGGTGTTTAGAGTTGTATCCCCTAGATCAGTCTCTAGTAATTGGGCGCTCAAAGTGCACCAGATTGAAGTATTTTACTGAAATGTTAAAAAACATCTTCCCGGGGGGGCACCCCCGGACCCCCTTAGAGGATGTGAAGTCCACCCCCAATTCAACATGTTCATGCAATACTAAATATATTTGAAGCGTTTTTATATAAGCTGTCCACCATATCAATATGTTTCTCTTTTTGTAGTGTATTGGTCTTTTGTAGAGTTTTTTCATTGCCAGCTAAAATCTTGCCTAGGGCAGCAAATTGGTCAAAACCGGCCCTGGTGTCATCCCCACAGCACCCCCCATTTGAAACATGTTCCCACGGCTATGGACAGGAGAGAGTTCTCCCTCTACCTTGTTGTTGAAAAAGCTCCTTATATCCGTTACCGTAGCTAGCACCAGATGCTCTCTCTCTCTCTCTCTCTCTCTCTCTCTCTT